>NC_138154.1:8859280-9121780 GCF_964199315.1 Orbicella franksi
AGAACCTTTTAAAGAAACCCATTTTAAAGAGGATGAGCTACAAGAATTGAAAAAACAGTATGATCAAATTAAAAATCTTCTTGATGAGATGAAATATGGTCAAGATATAGCATTTGAGACATTTCTTGAAAAATTAAAACTTACAGAACATCAGTATTTAAAGGCCATTAGATACTCCTTGAAACGCCCAACATTGTTCCTTAAGAGATCTCCCTTCGAAATCAGAATAAACAATTACAACCCTAACCTTTTAAAAGGCTGGAGAGCTAACATGGATCTACAATTTGTTTTGGATCCCTATGCCTGTGCTGTTTATATACTCTCTTACATAACGAAGGGTCAAAGAGGAATGAGCAAACTTCTAGAGACAGCATCACAGGAAGCAAAGTCTGACAATAAAGATATTGTTAACAAAGTCAGACATATTGGTAATAAATTTCTTAATGCAGTTGAAATAAGTGCTCAGGAAGCAGTTTACTTAGTATTACAGATGCCTATGAGGAGAGCATCAAGAGAATTTCAATTTATCAACACATCTAATCCAGAGGAAGGAACATTTTTGTTGAAAACACTTGAAAAAATCAAAGAATTACCAGACAAGTCAACCGATATAGAGTCAGATAATGTACTTAAAAGATATCAAAGAAGACCCCGTAAATTAGAACTGCTGTGTCTAGCTCATTTTGTTGCCTGGTTCAACTGTGTAAATGACAATACTGAATCGAATGTACAAGAAAAGTCTGATAGTAACTTTTTGCCAGAAACTGATTTTTGCGATAATGTTGATGATGACCCATCTGATGAAAGTGATGAAACTGATGAAACTGATAATACTACAGAATACCAATTAAAAGGAGGAATGAAGCTTGTCAAGAGAAAAAAAGCAAAGATAATAAGATCTGTAAGGTTTAACAAAGAAAATGATCCTGAGAATTACTGTAGAGAACAACTTATGCTTTATATCCCATGGAGAAATGAGCAAAAAGATCTCATAAAAGACTGTGAGACGTACCAAGAAAGATACCAACAGGTAGAAGAAATCATCAAAAGCAACAGACAGCAGTATGAATACCACTCTGATATTCTTGACAAGGCCATCAAAGACCTAAATGACAACGATAACTATTCTGCACCAGTGGCTCCCAATACACAACACATGAATGAACAAGATATTGCAGCTAAATCAAAACCTACTGAGTTATTTGAATGTTTTGATCCAGGTACCAACAAACAACACAGTCAGTATGATCTATTTCAGGATATGAATATTTTACCAAGGAATAATGATGATGAAGAACTTATACAAAATCGCCTACATGATAGTGATTATCGACAGCTTGTTCGCTCACTAAACAAAAGACAGAAAGAATTCTTTTACCATGTTTTACACTCTATTAAAACTAATGATGACCCACTCAGATTATTCTTAAGTGGAGGTGCTGGAGTTGGTAAAAGTACTGTCACTAGTGCTCTCTATGAAGCACTCACAAGATATTTAAATAGTGTCCCAGGTGAAAATCCAGATGAAGCAAAAGTACTGAAAGTTGCTCCCACGGGCAAAGCAGCATTTAACATCAAGGGAAACACACTTCACTCTGCTTTTAAAATACCTGCCAACAGGGGATTTCAATACTGCACACTTGATACAGATAGACTTAATACAATACGAGCACAGTTAAGAAAACTGAAAGTTATATTTATTGATGAGATTTCAATGGTAGGCAATGGAATGTTCAACTTTCTTAACTTACGACTGCAGCAAATAATGGGAAACAAGTCACCATTTGGAAATCTGAGCTTGATAACAGTTGGAGACTTATTCCAATTAAAACCAGTATTTGATAAATGGATCTTTGAAAATACCAATGATTCTTACAGTGCTTTAGCAACCAACATTTGGAAGGAGTATTTTACCTTGTTTGAACTCAGGGAAATCATGAGGCAAAAAGATGACAAGGACTTTGCAGAACTATTAAACAGACTTAGAGAAGGAAAACATAACCAAAATGATATTAAGGTCCTTAAAGAAAGAATTGTAAAAATTAAACCTGGTGAGAAAAATTATCCCATCAATAAAACACATCTATACTCAACAAATGCACAAGTAAATGATCACAACAATGCAATGTATCAAACTGCACATACTCAAAAAGCTCAAATTAAATGTATTGACATAGTTGTTGGAGATATGTCTGATGACCTAAAAAACAAAGTCAAAGAAAAAATTCCAGATGATCACACTAAAACTATGGGCTTATTTAATGTTGTTTCAGTTGCTGTGGGAGCAAAATATGACTTGACAACAAATGTCAATGTAACTGATGGCATGACAAATTGTGCCGAGTGTGTCATAGAGAAGATAGACTAGAGTTAAAGACTCCACTAGGCCAAGTATCATCTGGGTATCTTTCCCAGAAGCTAGCATAGGTCAAAACCATCGCAATGAATTTGCACATTTATTTAACAAAAATGTGGATAGAACCTGGACACCAATTTTAGAGATAACTAGACAATTCAAGATTTCAAAGCGACATCAATGCCAGATACTTCGTAGACAATATCCTTTACGGCCAGCAGCAGCTAAGACTATCCATCGTTGCCAAGGTGACACACTTAATGAAGCAGTACTTGATTTATCATCATCAACCAGAGAGCACATGCATTATGTTGCTTTAAGTAGAGTAAAAAATTGTTCAACACTACATATAATCAACCTAAATGAAAAAAAATCTGTGTTAGTCAAAAAGTTCAAGAAGAAATGTCCAGACTTAGACAGCAATGTTTACTCCCTTCTATACCACTTTTATACAACCAGTCTTCTAGAATGAAACTACTGTTTCATAATGTTCGATCTCTTCATCTTCATTTTGATGATGTTGCATGTGACTACAATGTTCAAGCAGCTCAGGTTAATATCTTTGTTGAAACACGTTTATGCCCTTCTGATTGCAATACAACCTATGAAATGGCTAATTTCAAACTTTTTAGAAATGACTTTAACTCAGATAGTAATGTCAGAAGTAGTTATGGAATGGCTATGTATATTAAATCCAATATAGATTGTGTAACTACACCATTCAGATCTAACTTTAACAATATAGAACTAACTGTATGTGTACTTAATGATCCAGTTCCAAACTTACATATAGTAGGCATCTATAGGTCAAAAAGCAAAGCTAACCAACAAAAATTAATTGAAACTATAAATCATCTCCTTGATACAATAATTCCTGATGCAGATACACCTACTGTGATACTAGGTGACTTCAATGTTAATTTGTTGGAAGTTTCATCAGAACAAAGGGCATTAACAAAATGCTTATTACAACAAAGAACCTACAAACAACTGATAAGTCAGTTTACTACAGATTATCATACACAAATTGACCATATCTATACCAATATACCAAATCATGTGCTAACTGCCGGTGTTCTCGAGTCCTATTATAGTGATCACAAGCCAATATTTGTTTGCTTAGTATAAAATCAGTATTTGTTACACTATGAAGACGAAAGTATCCATATTTAAAAATATGTAAAACCAACATCACATATTATTTGCATCTCATTTACCATTATTTTATTGCTTACTCCAGGATTGCCACCCACCAAGACAACAAAAATCCGACTTTTCACCGGTTGTAAAGCAATTTTCAGTGACCCTGCAGGATGACTATTCTGGCCATCAATCAACAAAAATAAGGATAGCTCAGATAATTTTTAAAAGAAAATTGCCTTTACTACACACAAAAATCTAAAAATAATTTGCAGCAACCTTAAGATAAAATTCCCTGACTTTTAACTGATTTTGAACATGGATTTAGAAACTTCCTGACTTCTCCCTGACCTTGAATAAGATATAATTTCCCCTGACTTTTTGCTGACCATGCCAACCCTGTTACTCAGTCAGTGGTGAACTAGTTTACAAAAAATTTTCCTTCTGGACCACTGGTGTGGTACCAGTCCCTTACAGGTACCCATCAGCACACCGGCGCCATCATCTGCGTTCAGGTAAGACTCGGAAAGGACTTTTACATTTTAACTGTTATTATTCATTTCATTCATTCATATCAATAAATCAACACCCCTATCTTTACAGGTGCACCAGTGTACACCATTTGAAGTCAATACTGCCCCAGTCATAACCATCACATTGCAGCAAAGGATGACAATAAGATCAATGAGGAACAAACAAAAGAACTTGCCAAACTAAGATATCACATCCCATCGAAGCAATCAACTATGAACTCATGTGATGTCAGTTTTAGTGGACCAACAATGAAAAGACCACGTTGTACAAACTATGTGCTTGATGCTGTCAACGACACATCTATTCCATTTGGCAAATGAACATTTCCACTCAACAACAACTTCTTTAGGGAAGACATCACCACAAAATGGTGCTACTGATATCTCCACCAGAAAACAAACTCAAAGTCTGCAGACCGATTATTTAAAAGCAACAACCATAGCCACTAAAATAGAAAAATAGGGCTGAGTATTGACATTATTTATAACAAGTGGACTTGTGGTTTTCAAACCGAACTGGACAAAATTAACCACAGAAGTCAATTTGTCTGGAGGAATTTACCATAAAGTACACAATCATGTGCACATGTAGTTGTTAATAAGCAGTTGTGAAGGTGACAAACTTAATGAAGTTGGTATTAAATAACAATGAAAGATCAAATATAATATTTATTTCAAAATATAACAAATCAAACTTAACATGAACATTATCAATATATGTTCACTGAAACCGCGAGAAAATAACCTATTTCAATATGTGGAACAACACAACTTATCATGAACATTACTTAACGTATCCAGTAGCTAACTTATTCAAAATGTGAGAAAACAACTTATAACATCAAACTTAACATGAACGTTGTCGAGTAAACCAATTAGTTCAATGGTTCAGTGTAAATAAAACACATGCAGTTCTACTTGCCAACTAGTTTATTAGTTGATTGTATTAAGTTCAGACACAGTTCCACTTGAAGAATCGTACGTAACATGAACATTGTCAAACAGAAGTAGTTTCGTTGCCACTTCACGCTCATTTAATTGACAAAGATCATCTCCAATGACTTTCTGTAACACATCTTCAAACAATTTCAACGTTATACGCCTTCCCTCATCAGTATCGACGAGGACTCTTGCACAAAACCCGATTGAACACCTCAATGATTTCATTGTATGTCCACATCTATCACAATGCACTACTGAGCTGGAACTTACTTGAATAATTTTCTTCTTACAATTTAAACACTTAAGAAATCTCTCTACTTTCTCGATAGAAAAAATTTCGACATCGCTAGTAACTGACTCAACCACAATACTTTGCTGCTCACCTCCAGCTAAATCAGGACTGATGTTGACAGTCGCCGTTTCATCTGTGATCGAGGAAACAGTGGTGCGAAATGAAGTAGATAGCTTCTTTTTCCCTGACCATATACGTACTAGCACATTGCTTAGACAATAACAGTTTCCCTCTTTTATTGTGTCTATCATCGCTTCCCAAATATCCAAGACAATACTACCACTTGCATCTGCAAAGACAGCCTCCGCTAGTTTCAGTTTCCTTTCTCCCACGATAACTGGGTCTTTAACGGTCATAACTTTGCCTTTCACGGTAACCAAGTTCCACTCATCACTTTTGTTTAAAACTTGTAAAATCGTCATCGGATCTGGAGTAGCCAATCACACATCTTCAAATTGGAAGGAATACTCCGTACTATCTGGAAAGGAAACCTTTGTCATATCGTTTATGATTAACTTCTTCCTGTCGGGAGTACAAGTCAAGCATGACACTTTGATCGGTCTTCGACTCTTCTCGCTCTCCAAGAGGAGTGACCTTTTAGGTGGAGAGTACAATAACACCTCATGATTGCCACTTGCTGTTTGCAAAGTCATAGAAGCGTAATCTAAAGTATTCTTACGATAACGCTTCAACGGCGAAAGATTTTGTACGTAGCCAATTAGACTTTCCTGTTCAGTAGAGCGAGGCTCAATCTTCGACTTGGGAGGTTCAGCACACGCGGCAGTGCACTGTTCAACATCGTTCTTGGAAGGCCCAGTGCTAGGAACAGACATTTGAACATCTATATTTGTAACCTCTGCATCCTTCTTACCATGCTGAGCACCCTTCTTCGAGGACTGAGTATTCTTCCCCTCCATATTCTTCCTTCTCGACGAAGAAACTCTCGAAGCCATATTTGCGAAATTTGAAAACGACAACACGCTCCTTTGCTAAACTGTCCTGATTGGTTAACAAAAATAATACAAACCACGCCCCCCTTACCCCTCCCCATTCTCCTCCCCAAGATCTCGTATGAAAATAATTTAGTGTGGTCCACTGCGCAAAAAAAAACAGTTCTCCTTCACCTAGCCTGCCTACCTGACGCTTTTTAAGCAATTTGAGCGCTCTGAGAGCAGCAAAGCCGCGATAAACAGCGCCAAAGCCGCGTAATTGCTTTAAAATATTGCTTATTTAACGCAATGCCTACCACTTGGCCGATTTTGGTCACTCCAGTGGCCATAGATTGAAAACGTGACAGAAAATTGGCGTTACTTTTGATTCTCACCAAATTTGGACAGTGGGATGATCTCATCATTAGCCAATAACAGGCCATTTTTCAGCTCTTTTTGTCATATCCCCCCCTCGGGAGATTTTTGGCAAGTTAGCTAATTAAGTATGCAAGCCAACGTAATGGCGGACGCTCTCGGCGAAATGTTTATTTGCTCAAAATTGGGGCAAAATCTTTCGGAGATGGAAGTCAGGACATTTGTAAGGATACAGAAAGTAATTCGGGACCACTTGCTGGCTTCTAAGGCTGAATTTATCCAGAGGGAAGCTGTATTTTCGTTTTCGTGCCGAAAGCCACGCGGTGAAATATTATCGGCTTGTTATGCTGTCCTGTTCTGTTTTTTCTCTTGGTCTTTTTTCTAGCCTGCCGAGGCCATTCTTTCGTCTAAATCAGTTGAAAAAAGTTCGAAAATGATGTTCCCATTCAAGTTTAAGCTCTCAGGTGATAATTCTGGAGTTTTTTGGCCGAAACGTCGGCTTTGTTATGTCCGTGTTTTTCGGTTGCTATGGGCGACCGTAGCGCCCTTTGTTAGGTCAAGTCTGAGAAGTGAGGTCGCAAAAAAATTCTAATTAATTCTGGTTTTGTTCGATTTCGCTGAAATTTTAACATGATAAAGCTGGATTGTTAAGGAATAGATTTACCTTCTACCGATGTGTGGTAGCTATTAACACTAAAGTGATATATCGCTTCAAAATCAGGGTTTTGAAGATACTTTTTTTGCAACGTGTGGGTTCGGCGTGAATTTGTAATTGGAGGATTTTGTTGACCCCAAAGGAAAAAATATCCCGAAAAGGTCATTTCATCGACGATTCAAACGAATATAAATATGTATATGTTCCGAGCTAACTTTCTGGTGAAAAAATATAATTTTTGACGCGCGCTGGGTTTTTAATTTTTTTCCCGCGAAACACAGGGTAATTAAAGAGTTTTAAAGCCAATAAACTGCATAGCCTGTTGTTGACAGAAGGAACCTAATCTGATCTAATTCATGATCAATAACAGGACAGACACACGACAAACTGACTTCAAAAGAAATTTAATTATTTTCAAAACCCATTCAAACGTAATCTATCCACGACTTATTCATCGTCTCCTTTGATTTAACTTTTTTGACATCTTTTCTGACTGCTTCAAAGGGAATAAAACGTTTCAAATCTACTCGATAGAAAGAATTGCGGATGCAAACAAAGCGTACGATGCCCTTCTGTGGAAATCTTCTGTGGAGCAAACAATTTTTAAATATTTGAGACGAGTTACGAACCATGCCATGGATTTTGACCATTTTGGTGCTAAACCAAAAAGAAGATTCCAACAGCGAACTGACTTTATGAAAATATTTACAGGAGGCCAATTCGTTGAGTAAACAAAGTTGTAAATTTCATTAATTTCAGCTTTTTGGACCTTCACCCACAGAGCCTATCAGATGGATGTAATAACAAGGAATAAACCAAGATAACTCAAATTTCTCTATTTTCTTTGTTACGTATTGATTTGCTTGTTAGTGAATGTGCTGCCGGCCATACTGTGTCTGATTTGTACAGTGAGTGGCTTCTGTGCAGAATAACCAACGACAAATGTAGACTACAGACCAGAAGACTTTCAAGGACCATTACCGACAGGAGTGTTCTAACGCTAACCAAAATGTTATTGAGGCTATTATTAACACCAGTCTGCAGTCTGCATTTGTCACACACTGTCTCAATGGGTAGGTCTCAATAATTACACTACGAGACAAGCAGTCAATTTTTAGACCAATTTCCCAGATGGTGGGTACTCATCACTGTCCATATTTTAAGTCATTGTGCACAAACTTCACTGCTATAATTTATGCATTTCATCAGAAGCCAAGACTTGTATTTAAAAATTTGTCTCCATTTTGAATGTCATACATGAATTTCTCAGTAAAACAAAAATCACACTCCAACTACTGAGCTGAAAATGAACTGATACTGGTGACTGTCATGCAATAAATCACACAACTATTTTATAGCAAAATATGTTTAAATTTTTCATTTGAACTTATAAAACTAGTTTTGTACACAAAAGTACGAAAACTAACTGCACAGTTGTGACTTTCTTTTTGAGAATACTTCATTTAAGATGTGCCATGGATTAGGCTCTTGCTTGCAAAACCAAATTTCAATTTGCTACATGTACCAACATTAACATGATTGGTCACTTTGTATACCAATCACAATTTTTTTGACATGTAATTTGGCATGTACTATAAAATATGTTTTTTTTTAATCTGGACATTTCTATTCTTCATAGAGAGAGAAGGATAACAGCAATAAAATAGTTACAGCATATAATGTCATCCAAATACTCTATTGAATATTGTTAATCATCAAGATCATGTTTTTTTGTCAACAGTAGCTTTTATATGGTTGTTAATCTGCTAATTACTGACTATAGATTTTATGTCCCTCAGAGTGATCTCAAAGTTTAAGGAGACAAATGTCTTGTGGAATCAGTTCAGTACTCATTAATTGTTGAAACATACTTAAGTTTGCAGATTAATGCAGAAGGTAATTCTCCTCAAAGAACTGTGATTCCAGTAGCATTGAATATCATCACACTTTGAACTATGGCTTCATCTTCACTTTGTTATTTGTCAAATAGTTTCTAGAGCTATAGAGTTTCCTCTCTAATGTCTTGAGGTAAACTGGAGCACCGATTATTGTTTGACTAAAATAAGTCTTGATGACTTCCACACTTGGTATGTACCAGTAATGTTTCAGTGCTGATTGAGATGTCCATAATGTGTTCATGTTGTACTTGATATTCACTTGCTGTAGGTTACATGTATACTTTATCCATTATTGAGAAAGTGACACAATGTGGTACAATTCCCCCAATCTGCATAGTTGTTAATCTGCTAAGCAGTGACTATAGATTTTATGTCACTCAAAGTGATCTAAAGTTTGGAGAGACAAACATCTTATGGAATCAGTTCAGTAGTCATTAATTGTTGAAACATAGGGAAGCTCGCAACAGAAGGTAATTCTCCTGAAAGAACTGTGATTCCAGTAGCATTGAATATCATCATACTTTGAACTATGGCTTCATCTTCACTTTGTTATATGTCAAATAGTTTCTCTATAGAATTTCCTTTCTATTGTCTTGAGGTAAACTGGACCACCAATTGTTTGACTAGAATAAGTCTTGATGACTTCCACACTTGGGATATTGTACCCATAATGTTTCTGTGCTGATTGAGATGTCCATTGTCTTCATGTTGTACTTGATATTCACTTGCTGTTGGTTACACTTTATCCATATGAGAAAGTGACACAATGTGGTACAATTCCCCCAATCTGCAAGTTATAACAATCAAAGAAGAAAATATTTAACTTTTGTTATTTTGATAAGGAATACTATTGAATTATATATGCAAGTTCATGACAGAAATCAAAAGCTAAGTTTTGCATTACACTCTCTGCACTCTCAACAGCTAGTGGAGTATTTGTTCCCACTATTAATGACAACAAAAAATAACAAGCTAAGAAATTATGAATCAAAAGTATCTTTGACAAATAGACTTGCCTTGATTTAAACATCATGTTCCTTAACATAAATGCTTGCATAAGTAAATGACTATAATTCAAAACTATGCAATAGTTTCAATAATCCAAAACACATTTTGACTTAAAAAGTCAGTATAAATTATAAATTAATGATGAGACCTACCCTGGTGGTGGTCCAGGCTTTGTGTTTCTACACATTGTGCACAGCATTGACTTCTGTGCATTGGAATGAGATTTCTGTGTTACTCACTGCATTCACTTCATTCATTAAATTCACTGTTCACATTAAATGATTTTATTTCATCTTTCTGTTGTATAAAATCAAAACTGCATGCAACATTTATTTTAATTGCATCATGATCTGAATAGTAAACCCCAATCACAGTGTTATTAAGAGCAGCTTCGCCTAAATATCAACTAGACTTGGAAATAGCGAAAAAATCGAATTTCTTCAAACTCGCCCAGAATGAAGCCCTACGGGCACTAGTTACAAAAATATCGTTTTAAGTTCGATAAATCAAAAATTATTTTTTTCCGCAATTTTTTCGTTTCGATGCCCCAAATCGGCCAAAATCCATCGAAAATGAGCGGCATATTCAGAGGCTCGTAAACTCAAAAGCAAAAATCTTCATTACAAACTGATTGCACGTCGTATTTGTACTTCCTTTCTTGTCTATTTCGAGCTAAATAGATCGTGATTTGATTAGAACTGAAATATTTGACGAATTTTTTAAGTTAACGACCCAAGACAGCTTTACAAGAGGTCTACATTTAGCCTATTTTCAAATGCTAAAAAGGCGTTCTGGTACACGGCTTTTCCCGAAATGACTAGTTTGGTCTGAAAGAGCATTGTTTCTTCTTCAAATTACTGAAATAAAATTTTTGGGTAAATAAAATCGTGAGCGCTGAGATAGCGAACCAAATGCAGCACTTCGTCCTGAAAACGTGACCTTTGACCCAAGCGTAACGAAACCAATTACTGCAAGAAAACCCGAAAGAAAAGCAAACGTTCCGTTATTTTGAAACAATTTCTAGTGATATCTCTCCGAAACCATGATTGCAAGAAACTATTTCCAGATATGAAATCTTGCAGGGTCAAAGACGGAGCTAAAGGGCGCATTTTGACACAATAACTTTGTTTGCCGAGAATTGAATTGCAGTCAATTCCAGTGAAATTTGCAAACTTGACGTATGTTAGCCGATACTTACCTGAATATTTATATTAATAGAAGAGTCGTCTTCTTGGATTAACCTTCAAAAGAGGCTGGACCCAGATTTGGAAACCTCTAAAAGAAGAAATGTTTAATATTCCGTGACCTACCCGATGCTATAGATTCCATGCACATGCCAACCGCATGTTTGTCGTAAAACCAACTGAACTCCACTGACAGTTTCCATGGGCAACCCCAAAATAAACAATCCCCAAAAATGTAAAGTGAAATTGGCTGTCTTCATGAACAGTTAGAAGCTAGAGTCAAGTTCTAATGCCTTTAAAAAGTGCTTGATTTTATTTGTTTGCGTCGACTTTGTTCACTACTCTCACGTTCGAAAGCCGCGAATCGGTCACGCCAAAACAGTGGAGACCGTGCAGACTGCAGACACTTGTTTGGGCTTTTCATTGTGACTCCTTCTTTTGGGTCTAGTTACAAAATAGTGTTAAATATATCTGAAAGTTTGTCATTTATCCACAGGCTGCACAAGCGCAGTATTTGACTTTTGATTCAATAGACAAACGCGTACAAGACTTTGTATGGGAAACTTACTCAGTCTGCACGGTCTGCAGTGTTTTGGCGTGACCGATACTACGCAGTATTCGAACGTGACAGTAACGACTGAGTGAACAAAGTAGAATCAAGCTTTTTTAAAAGGTAATGGAACTTGACTCTAGCTTCTAACTGTTCATGAAGACAGCCAATTTCACTTTACATTTTTGGGGATTGTTTATTTTGGGGTTGCCCATGGAAACTGTCAGTGGAGTTCAGTTGGTTTTACGACAAACATGCGGTTGGCATGTGCATGGAATCTATAGCATCGGGTAGGTCACGGAATATTAAACATTTCTTCTTTTAGAGGTTTCCAAATCTGGGTCCAGCCTCTTTTGAAGGTTAATCCAAGAAGACGACTCTTCTATTAATATAAATATTCAGGTAAGTATCGGCTAACATACGTCAAGTTTGCAAATTTCACTGGAATTGACTGCAATTCAATTCTCGGCAAACAAAGTTATTGTGTCAAAATGCGCCCTTTAGCTCCGTCTTTGACCCTGCAAGATTTCATATCTGGAAATAGTTTCTTGCAATCATGGTTTCGGAGAGATATCACTAGAAATTGTTTCAAAATAACGGAACGTTTGCTTTTCTTTCGGGTTTTCTTGCAGTAATTGGTTTCGTTACGCTTGGGTCAAAGGTCACGTTTTCAGGACGAAGTGCTGCATTTGGTTCGCTATCTCAGCGCTCACGATTTTATTTACCCAAAAATTTTATTTCAGTAATTTGAAGAAGAAACAATGCTCTTTCAGACCAAACTAGTCATTTCGGGAAAAGCCGTGTACCAGAACGCCTTTTTAGCATTTGAAAATAGGCTAAATGTAGACCTCTTGTAAAGCTGTCTTGGGTCGTTAACTTAAAAAATTCGTCAAATATTTAAGTTCTAATCAAATCACGATCTATTTAGCTCGAAATAGACAAGAAAGGAAGTACAAATACGACGTGCAATCAGTTTGTAATGAAGATTTTTGCTTTTGAGTTTACGAGCCTCTGAATATGCCGCTCATTTTCGATGGATTTTGGCCGATTTGGGGCATCGAAACGAAAAAATTGCGGAAAAAAATAATTTTTGATTTATCGAACTTAAAACGATATTTTTGTAACTAGTGCCCGTAGGGCTTCATTCTGGGCGAGTTTGAAGAAATTCGATTTTTTCGCTATTTCCAAGTCTAGTTGATATTTAGGCGAAGCTGCTCTTAATACTTTTAAATTTATGTGATCTGATGTAAACATGATCAAGAAGACTTCCTGATAAAAATGTTGGTTTGCTCACAATTTGCTGATAACCCAATGTACTTTCCAATATATTCTTTAAATTGTGTGATTCTTTTTCATCAAAGTAATTAATATTAAAATCTCCAAGTATTACATCAATTGTGTACCAATGTGTGATATGATTTGGATTGTTAACAAAATCATGTACATTAGATGGTTGTTTTCTGTAAAGGAACAAAAATCTTATTTCCCAATTCTCTCATCTACTAAAAACTACTGTGAACATCAAAGCATTTATGACTGGAAGGTACTCTTTCTTTTTGATGCACACCGTTTTTTTGGCTACAGAAAGCTAGGCTGGAATATCTATTATCACTATTATCTTGCCTGTTTAATATAAAAACATATAGATTATCTTGAATATCGTTGTCCGAATCAGATGGTGTAAGTTGAGTCTCTGTTAAAAGCAACATATCACAGTTGAAAATTTTGGTGTCAAATTTTATGTCAATACTGTGCTTTCGAAGTGATCTGATATTTAACAGGACAATAGGTATGATAGGGTCATCTTCCTGTACTTGAAAATTAGCGTTCTCTTCTAGCAGTGATGTATTCCGCAGTCTTTCATACTCTTCAATTACTCTTGGATCTGCTTTGATATGTTTGTGTTCTAATTTTCCAAGAACATAAAGACCTTGAAAAAAAGTGGCACGGCTCAGAACAACATAAATTTGCCCGTAATTAAATGACCTCTGTTTAAATAATTCAAAACTTATAACAATTTTGGTTAAAGTTATCCTTGGACTTTGTGAACGGTACATGCCCATGCCAAAGCTAATGGAAACTGCAATCTTTGTATTTCTGGTGAAGAACACTTCCCAGGATTCAACTTTATTTGAGCTAAGACTGGTTTAATTGGGACAACTTTGTTGTCTATAGCAAAGGTATCAGCAGATTTATCAATAACCAAATTACCTGCATCTTCATCATCAAACTTAACATACACAATAGTGGGCTTCTGAGTCACTTCATTCACCAAGATTCCAGCCACAGTACCTAACTGTCCATTTATGAGTCTGTCAGAGATATCAACATTGTTTGTTAACATGACACGAGCCCCTTCTTTAATAGATACCTCCAAATCTAGACCATCCGTGTAAGAACATCCTTTTGAAAGAACTCTTTCAATTTCATGCCTTGATACATTCTTTGGATATTGGTCCACCGCTTGAAGAACATGCAACGGCCTCAAAATTTCTTGAAGTTGTTGACTGTTGTAGTCCATTACAGGTTTATTTTCAGCCATACATGTAATTCATTCAAAGGACAATTATTTCTGTCATTCACATCAACTGCCCTAGATTGCATAGTGCGTATGCCAGCTTCTGTGTGTTGTGCAACCCTCAGTCTGTTTAAAAGCTTAATAAAAGGTTGATCGTCCTTTTGCCTCATGATTTCAACCAATTCTATCATCTTGAATTCGTGCCATGGATGTGACAAATTGTATACGTCATTACCATATCTACAGAAAATAGGTTTTTGTTGGATAGGTGGTGGTTGATGTAAATCACCCACAGTGACAATGCTTATACCAGCAATACCCTTGAGCTCGAAGTTTCAAAAATTTCCTTTAGTCTTTGATGGATATGCAATAGCCTATTATTTGAAACCATCAATATTTCATCAATTATCAACAGCTTCAGCTCACTTAACATGAGCCTTAGCAACGTTTTCTTTTGACCCGGTAACAGAGGTAAATTAATTCCAGCGTGTTTTGGAATAGCTAAACCTGTATTTACAGTCGTGCCACTAATATTAACAGCTGCAACACCTGTAGGTGCCATTAGCAGAACTGTTGGTAAAGATGGATTCACTGCACTGTATTTAAACATATTCATTGCAGTATGATAAATTGTTTTGATTAAGTGGCTCTTACCACCACCACCACCAGTGACAAAGATATGTATCGGCTCAATAGTTTCCTTAGTGAGGCAATTAACACTTTTACGCGAGTTTCTACACCAAGACAGCACAACATCATATGTAATATGCTGTTTACATTTAAAGATCTTACAGCAACACATAGTTCCTCATCTCCAATAGCAGATGGCTGGTTATAAGTAGCTATTCCTGCAAATGTTTGGCTTGTTTCACGTGGCAGTGATACCAGTTCCTCAGGTAAATTGTCATCACATTCATCATCTATGCTATTCTTGCTTCTGCTGACAAGTCATCGTTTCCTTGATCATCAATAGGATCACATGATTGAAGATCTCTCATTCGATTCTCCCTAACCACCTGTAACACGGTGTTGATAGCCTCGGCATTGGGTTCAACCATTCTCCTGTTTGTTTCTACTTTACTAAAAACTTCAGGCTCCTGGAATTTTGTTGAATATAATTGGTCGTCACCAAGAAGATCAGTCTCTTTTCGCCATGAAAAGTAAAGCATTAGTAAATGGTGGTAAAATTTTTCAGGCTCTTTTGCCTTACTTGGTGTGTGGAATCTTATTACAGCCTTAATCTTACGACACTTCACTGTTTCTTGAATGTTATTGAGTTTAATTGCTGGTGGAAGAACTGATTCACAATTAGAGATATAGATCGATTCTACTAAATCATTAGAAAGCATGCTAGGTTGAACGTCATTAAATTCATTAGGAACTTTTTTAGAGTCTTTATAGTAGTAAGCCGCAAATTCCGCTAAACATAACAAGTGAACAATGTTTGGCCAATCACTGTATCGTTTGATTATATTTGACATGAAAATGTCAGTACTGTCATCATCAAGTGCTTCAATTTCCTCTTGAGATTTTGCCACTCAGCATCTTTCTTCCGGTAAACCAGTATTTACAAACACTGTGCAAGGAAAGGTCTTTCATAACCAAAGCTCAGGCATGCATCTGTAAACACATTCTTGAGCGCTAACTTCTCTACAAGACAAAAATGCTGTACCAATCTTTCTCAAGCTTTCTCTGATGTTGAGGTTATTGTCTTTAGCTTCCCTTGCGCGTTCATTATTGCTTGAGAACATTCGGTTTTGTCTTCTGAGAAACATGAGCACACTTGTGTTATACATTTGTAGTGATTAAAAACAGGCTGCAAATCCACATTAGCTCTGAAACCTTTTATTCCTGCTTCAAAGTAGTTATTGATCAAGCAACTGTCAACTGCTCTATTAACGTGCAGCTCAAAATCGGAATCTGCAGAAATGAATAAAGCCCAATTATACTCGGTTTGGGAACTTTGCACATAGCCAACACGTCCTTTGCACTTGTGCTTGAATCATAATCAGGTTTACTTGGATCTAACTTTTCGTTTATTTTCTCTTTTACACAGCATAAGATTTCATTTCACCTTTTCAAGACTTCTACTTTTTGTTCCTTAGACATGTCATCCAGTAGCAGCTTGGACACAACTGTTTGGTTAGTGAAAAATTGCCCAAAGTTAACTCTGCATGGAATGTTCCTATACTTTTTGCAACTTCTAGAATGTGTAGGTTTTTGGTACATGTTTACTAAGTCATGAAATTCACAGTCATTTTCCCCATTTGGAAGACTTCCTTGTACATGTTCATCAATGTACATTATGTAAGTGTCTTCGCCGCCATCTTTCAGCTCAGGACAATCTGAAGTCCATATCAATGAGTGCAAATGTGGAGAACCTCGCATTTGAAATTCAATCCTAAGTGCATAATACACAATCTTTCCGATAGGTTCCGCATTGCTCAATAATACATCCTTGAAAAATGTCTCTACTCTGTGTTGGAAGTGCTTAGCAACAATAACAGGATTTAAGTTAAGCAAAGAACATTTCTCATTATATGACAAATTGTCTGTTTCCTCATCTGTCATATTTTCTCCCCTCACATGAGACAGTATGTGACAAGGTTCATGCCATCGAAGGTCAGCGCATGATAAAGTCATGAACCACGTTGGATTACAAGTTGTTGTACCATTGCTATTACTTCATACATAAACTTTTGCCAATACGGTGGACTACCTGGGATACCTCTGAGAAAAATATATGCTTGGTCCTTGAAGATAAGATTTTTCACACATTGTTCATTTGATCTAATTTGTGATGCTGTTAGGGACTTCCCGTTTAATGTTTACATATAACACTGAAACCTCGACCGCTTTCATAAAAGTCGGAATAATGTACTGGATTCACGGGAACAGACCGGAATGCTTTGCAGGCTTGAGCAGTGTTCACACTATGGTTTTGCAAATGAAGTACCCTGGGCCCATCAGCTTCAAAATTCTAGGGGTCCTGTACGATGTTTATGCGTCCTTATGAATTGACTCTCTGGAGAAATAAGTTGTGCAGTTATCAATTTAGAATTATGCCACAAAAGTCTAAAAATGTTAAAATTGCAGCGTGTGCCAGATTTCACAGAATTTAAGCAAAGTTTAATCACCGTATTGGGCTTGAAGCAACTGTGTGCCTATATCTCGTTAAATTACGCAAGAAAACATGCTATTGCGAAATAAAAGATTAAATTAGGTGTGATAAATATAGTTAGGGGTTGGGATTTCACAATACTCGTGACTGTAGGGAAAGCACCAGTTATGCAAGGCAAATTATTAAACTGTAGTAGAGTTGATGATAGTACAACATAAGGCGTTAGAATTTTAGAACACTGGAATTTAGAGTGATTGACTATACAGTTCTCTTCGATTGGAATGAACAGCAAACGCCCGGGTTAATAAATTTTTCATCGGTACCAATCTATTTGGTCGCCATCTTGAATCCTTGGTACGTTTATTGAAGTTTATTGACAAGTGTCTTTGATTAGTCAATTTCCTTTTCTTGGATTAAAGTTAAGGGGTTCAATTTCTGGACTTCATTCACTTCTCGGCATCGAATTAAAGTCCTGATTTTTTTTATCCAAGACGCTTCGTTCTCATGTTTTGGCATCTTTTAAGGAATTTGTGACTGACAAACAAAAAAACTCGGTGGCCTCCTGCGGGTCCAGTCTAAAAATGTTAGGCTTTCGTGAACAAGAGGGCTGATAAAATTTGCTTTCTTTAGACACTAGAGAAACAACATGAAGCCTTTTATGTTAGCTTAAAATTAATACATTCCAATTCTTTTTACCTAATTCCTAGTTGGAAAAGAAATAAACGAAAAATAGCATTTGTGTGAGGCCAGGCAACAACAGACTGCAGAGGGAGACCTGTACCATCCAGGAAAACTGGTCCCTCTTGTGGATGTCGTCGAGAGTGCTTCTGCCAAGTCGACGACCACAAAAAACGAAGGATACTGCAGGCGTTCAACGGAATGGGGGACACCAGCAACCAGAATCTTTACCTTCGTGGTTTGATAGTTGGAAAGGACCCCAAACATCTTGGCGCTGGTGGATGCCTCGGTATTCATAAGACAGGAAAAGAGAGGAAGCATGCGTTCACGTACGAGTATTTTGTACAAACCTCGGACCTCAAGAGAATACCGGTATGTGACTTAGTTAACCTTGAAATCCTCGTTTGCCTTGTTTTGTTAGTCACTACATTATTTCTTTTTACAAGGACGTCTAGTTTTGAAGCTGAGTGGTATTTGGGCCAGTTTTACTGTTAGAATACAGTTTCATGTTCATTTTGTCTTTATTGATACGGCCCATTTTAAAAAACAACAAATGAAAAAGATAAAGACGTTCTTAATTGACTCTTAGTCTTGCTATGACTTTTTAGTACTTTCTTAAAATTGAGATTTTAAAATCTCAGCCTCAACCCCATGGGGGTACTTCCTTATATGGGCTATATAGGTATGTGCGGCCCCAAAGGGTATGGTTTTTCAGCCGTTTCGGTAATAAATAGGGTATCGATTTTAGCTGATTTTGGACATTTTGGTCATAAATAGGGTATGGTTTTTGCACTCTAGCCTTGATATGAGTATGTTTTTAAGAAAAAGCCACTTTTTCATCACTATCGAAAAGAAAATCAACAAAAGCCCTTCACAAATTATGTTTACAGTAATTTAACATTGGTCTGAACTAGGGAACTAATTTTAACGCAGGTCTGAAACAGGGTTTTGATTTTAGGGTCAGGTCATAAATAGGGTTTTGAATTTTTGGTTTTGGGAGGCAGGCTGCACACCCCCACCCAATTTTTCTAGGAGTACCCCCCCTTGGGCCTCAACGTTCTTGCAGTAAAGGTTCTTACAGAGAAAAGAGTATATACTATTTTTAAGATCACGATGGAACGGCTGTGATCATCGGATTTTTGTTCTTTTAACCATAGAAACAAGTATAATCTTTTGTTAATATGTATGTGTTTATGAACCAACAGGTTTGCAGAGAGGCGTTTATATCTCTAAATGGCATTACCGAAAACTGCGAGAAAACAGTCCGGAGCAAGGCAACCCCTGTGGACATGCGAGGTCGGCACCACAACCGTCCACATAAAATTACGGAAGATTTACAAAACCAGGTAACAGTGCACAACTCTACTCCACGAGTCCCCTCCATTTACCGCTTCTACCTCATGAAAAATGATAAATTAATCACAAAGGAAAAAAGAGGAATCCAGTCCCTTTTGATTCAAAGTCATTGAAAGCACAACAACAGGACACGGGGGCGATCACGGTTTACCTACTAGTGTTGGTGGTTTAGTTAAAATGATTGTCAAGTCTGGTGAAGAATGCCATTGTGCACACCACCCACAGACTAATTTATTACAATAACTAGAGCAAAGTTTTTGAACGCTTAAGGGCCCATTAACCGATCTTTTCGAGCCGTTGCTGAGGAAAATTTATTCTCATATAACCTCATCATTTTTAGTTAGTTCAGAGTTATTTCATGTGTTTTAACTTGTTCATGATCAGTAACACTAGTGATGACGTCATCAGGTCACGCCCATGGTCATGTGACTAATACAGAAAAAATGCAAAGGCTCCCAGGCAAATTACTTTATTGGGATTTTTTTATTGATTTAATATTTTAATTTAAATCCTCATTATGCTTTGCATTGATTTTGTTTCATTTCTAAAAGGTCAGATTTTGAAAGCATTTCAAAATATTGAAAAATTCGTAATTCTCTGAAAAAAGCATGATTTCGAAAAAGGAATGCATAGCTATGTTTCCAACATTGGCTTTAATCGAAATTCGTCGAAAAAGGCTGGATTTAATGAAAAACCATGTTTCCTTTAGCATTTAAAGAGACCGGAATTGCGCCTGATAGATATTGGAAGTTACCCTATCAGTGCGTGCGCAATTTACACTACCAGCGCACTTCGGTAAGATCAAACAAAGCCACACTGAGTTAGTTTTTCTCTTTCTGTTGCTCTTGTTTATCTCTCTTTCTCTTATTTTGTCTTTGCTTGTACTTTTTTTTGCTTTGTATTTTATGAAACACAAAGAAAAAGTTCTAAAATGTAAGCGAATTTGCAAGTTTTGGAGTTGTTATTATTTTCTGCGCTCAGGCTGATGTAAGTAACCGGAAGTGAAATTTCACCTCCTTAGCAACACGCGCGAGCGCGCGCATGAATTGGTTAATGGGCCCTTAAACTGAACTCTCGCGTGTCATCTAACACTTGTCACTGTCTTCTAGGTTAGAGCTCACATCCAGCAATTTCCTAGGCAGGTGTCCCACTATTCCCGGGCGAAGAACCCTAACAGGAAGTACCTCGAAGAGGGCCTGTCTGTGAATAGAATGTACCACAAGTACATAGAGAAGTACGAACCGGAAGTCTATCAACGGAACAAAGAAATTTTAAGGTACGTACTCTTTAGTGAAAAAGAATATCTAAGGATTTCAGTTGCCTTTCCGTCTTAAAGCTATAAACTGCGACAAAAGTGGTTAAGACACTCCCCAGAACATTTTTGAGTTATGTTTTTGTAAAAAAAGTACCTCTTAGTCAGTGCATCGGGTATGTTATGGACGGGTCAATGGATGAGTGAGTGAGTGAGTGAGTGAGTGAAAGATGTATGTCACACCAATCAGATTGGATCTACTATAAACAGCCAACCAAATTTCTTGTTCTAAAGGTAAATGGTATGTGAGGAGATTTGATCCGACACAATTTAGAACGGCCATATTTATTCTTCTATAAAAGAGGAAGAAGTATTCATATATTGGTCTTACTTCGATGTTTTCTGTGGGTTAGGCTGAGGATTTTAGTTACGAACGAGATGAGCCTTGAAATTTGAAACAGTCCGTGAGTTAGTAGTATGCAAATGCAACGAGATATTTTTAGTTACAAATGGTAACTTAACACTTTTGTTTTTTTATGAGAGTAAATTCAATTAGAGCTGACAAGTTATCGGCTATTGTTACCAGGATATTAAACACAAAAAAGCTTTCATTTCTGGACGGTTTTTACGTCTCTGCAGTAGCAGTTTATTTTTATTTGATTGGCATTTTATGACATTCTTTTCAGTCCGATATTTTTAAAGGTAGAAAGTATCAAACTGCTCAAATGTTCTTTGAAGACTGTGTGGCACCAAGTTAAAGTGCAATTTAATTAAATCAGACTTTCAATGTGTCAGAGGTTTTTTCTCTTTCTTTCTATTTTCGGTGAAGTAGTGTTGTTGTGTTGTGTTGTGTAAAAAGGGTAAACTTACGACTCGTATAAAATGCGAAAAGGTCTCGTAACTTGAGTGTTTTTTGAGCAAAAATTCCTCTTAGGGATTGGAAGGGCTATGTGATCGGTGAGTGAAGGAGTTATGCATGTGTACGCATTACACCAAACACAGTGTGGGTTTTATCAAAGAACGAATCAAAGAAAAAAAATAAGATGGTTATTTACATTAATCTGGAGATGTGTCAGATTACTGTAGTTTGTTCAGTCAAACATTTTATGGCTTACTATTTAGCTATCTTACCATTAGTGATGTAACGTCGTATGTACATCATAAATTCCCTGTTTCTTTCTTGCTGTACATCACAACCAAAAAAACTTGTCAAATTAACCAAATCATTACAAAAAAAAATAACTCTTGCACGCCTTGCGTGCCTATGTTCATTAAACGTGGGAATAATCTGATCTCCACTCCCCATGTTTCATTCCTCCCCCCCTTTCTGATGTTGTAATCACGTGAGTGTCCACAAAGCGTGTTTCAAGATTGAAAGGGGGGAAGGGGAGCTGGCTATTGGAAGATACTTTTTTCAAAAACAAAATAACGCTTGATGGACAGCGTTTGCTTTGCCGAAATGTCTCAAATCTTTTGTCCCGGATTGTCAACTTTAGACACTCAGTGTATCCTTTCCCCGCTTTTTAGGTCCAGACAAGAGAACAGTTTTCCCGCCCCAACCCTGAAGAAACCGAAGATATCACTGTATACATACAGGAATATCTTCAACAGGGAGCTCAACCTGAGTTTTGGTTTACCGCAAACAGATACTTGCGCCAGGTGTGAAGCTTTAGACATGGCATTGTTGTCCTGTGGCGGGGAGGACGAGATGAACCGCCTTCTAGAAGAGCGTCAAGAACACCAGGAAAAAGGGGGAAATGGATGCGAATCCAAGAGGAGGGATAAGCAGCGCACTCAACAAAGCTGGAAGGGCAAGACCCGCACCCTTGGAGAGAACAGCACTTCAAAAGACGCGATTGACATGATAACTTTTGACTTCCAACAAAATCTGCCCACGCCACATCTTCATCACAATGACATTTTTTATTTGAGACAGCTATGGACATATAATTTTGGCATTCATGACTGCATTAACGAGCAAGGATACATGTTTTTATGGAGCGAGACCACAGCAAAGCGCAGTTCATCAGAATTTGCCTCATGTCTCCATAAATTCTTCACAGAATTCAAATCAGGAGCAAGGTTAGTCGTTTGTTGCTGTACACTCTTTAACAAAAAAAACCGTTAGCCTTAGGCAGGCAAGGAGGTAACGAGTGCTCTTGTCATTTTTATGTGCCTTGTAACAGAACAAAGCTCGGTTAAATCCTTTTTGTAATTGTTTTTTCAAGAAGTTCCTGCTATGGATTGTTAAAAATGTGGGGTTTGTAATGATTTCGAAGCTGGGCTAGCGGAAAATTGGCGATGTTACCCAGGTTTTTACTCTCACAAGCACACTTAATTTTTTTAAATTTTTATGAATTTTTTGTAAGAAACAGTTGATGGGCAGCGAGTTTGAGAACATTCTCAGAACATGATCGGGCTAAGCTGCCTAAGCTAAGAAATGTGACTAGTAGTGCATTTACCGCAAGACTGGGTGGAAGTCGTGAGAGACTCTAACGTAACAAAACCATTTGAAACGACAGTGATGCAGCAGGAAGACTTCCTTGATTGGAAAGGTTTCGTGAACGAGCAATACAAGATGGCCACAAAGGATCAGGAGGGAAAGCCAGTTCTACTCAGGGACATTCACTGGTTGAACTTTGGATGGGGGGAGGAAAAGGAAGCGGGAAAGGTTGCAATGAAACATCACCCAGACGAAGTGTGGGTAAGATTTAGTTTAAGAGAGGATGAACCTTGGAAAAAATTAAAAATCGTGCGGCCAAGGCAAACCACAACGGGGCAATCAATTCCACGGGAACTTTATCAAGGACAGGTTCTCCTAAAAACTGCCAAAGTAAGAGACTTGAAAAAAATTGCCTCACAATTTGTACTACCTCTACAACATACATTTTACTTTGAACTAAAGGACAATGGCTCAGAGGATGGAATTCTACGGACGAGGACCCTGTAAAATAAACTAATACTCAAGTCAAATTCCAATACATTTATTACTCTTGCCAATCACTACAAAAGAAAACGACACAAAGAACCAATCAGCATTCAGAGCTAAAGCGATTACGATGGTGCAGCCGGTGCCAAGCGCGGGGAAATACATGCGAGCAAGTCACGATCGGCGGGTTCTGCTTCTCTCTGGCTTAAAAAGTGGTGCAAGTTTTTCTAAAATTGGAATTTGACTTAAGTATATAACTGCAACTAAAGATGAGATAAAGTTTGCCTTGAGATGAATTAGGAAGTGCAAAATATTATTTTTATGGACATCTGGTCATTAGGACCAGACCCCTGGGGGGTACTCCCTTATATGGGCTATACAGGTTTGTGTGGCCCCAAAGGGTATGGTTTTTCAGCCGTTTTCGTCATAAATAGGGTATCAGTTTTAGTTGATTTTACCCATTTTGGTCATAAATAGTTTCGAATTTATGGTCAGGTCATAAATAGACTATGGCAGATTTTGGTCATAAATAGGGTAAGGGTTTTGGGAAGCGGGCTGCACACCCCTGCCCAATTTTTCCGGATGTACCCCTCCCCAGGGACAAGACACACGTTTCACAAGTAAATGTTATGTATAATAAATGACTTACATGGACGGTCTTGTCACTAGGACAGCCACATGTTCCACATGTAAATAGTTACGTGAAATAATGTTTCAATGGACGGTCTTGTCACTAGGACAGCCATACGTTCCACATGTAAAATTTATGCCTAATAAAATTAATTGCATGGACGGTCTTGTCACTTGTAGTGAATTGAATGAAAATATCTGTAAATCTATAGCAAAGATAAGGCCAAAAAAGAATGTCTGTTCAAAGATGGAAAAAAGTGAGTTTACACTGAGCTCATGTTTATCGGTGAAATGAATATTTGCCTTTTGAATAAAACAAAATCATTCCTCTTCGACTTTTCAGCAGATATTTAACTTTTATATCCCATTGATCTCCAGCAGTGAGTAAAAAATTACACATCTTTTTTATATTTTCGTGGAAACAAAGGTATCTTGTTGCATACATTGGCATATTGTATCAAATTACAAACGTGTGTGTGAAAAGTAAAATTGTCACATTTGCTTCAAAATGAACGAAACTCAACATAAAATACCACAATAAATTTAAAACTGTCTTGACAAACGGTAATTGTAAGCTGTCTTTGGGCCTTGAAAGAAAACACAAACATGAAACACACACTGCTAGGATATGTCTTATTAAGTTTTTTGTCTGCTCATATTCTGCAAAGGGGAAAAGGCCCAGTTGACTACCAAGGGAGAGAACGGCATGGGTGAGGACCTGTGTGACTACTGTATCAGAGCCGTAAATTACACTCTGCACTATCTGAGATTGTCTCACTAGTTGGATAGAGATGAACTAAAAATGGCTTTACAGACCTGAAAAGTTTCCGGGGCTTTCAAGAAATGGGTCCCCGGCGTCATATGTAGGTTGAGTTTGTTGTTGGTTGTCTTCTCTGTTCCGAGAGGCTTCCGATAGGTACTTCATTGCACACCATTCAACAATTCTTTGATATTTTAACTTTGTTTTCCTTGAAAACGAAAAACAAATTGGCGAAAAAAACAGCAAGGCATTGTTAAGTAAGTAAATTGAAGGCTATATGCAAAAAATCAGGCACTTTTGACGAAAAAAAATTTTTCAATTCACCATGTTGTTTTACCATGGAGCTGACATTTCCATTTGTTCCAGGCTTTTTAAACTGCAAAAACCTTGAGACAACTTTTAAACCTCTACAAACATTGGGTAATGTTTTCAAGAAACCCAAAGACTGGCCAACAAAAGAACAGTTGAAAGGAATCGTATTCAAACTGAGTTGCAGAAGTTGAGTTGCATATATTGGAGAGAGTAAAAGAAGTTGGAAGACTTGGGGGGCTGAACAACTTGTTTTCCTACATTGACCACTTTATAGAAAAGAAAAATTCTTAACAGCCAATTTCGAATTATTGCATGAGGGTCATGCCTACTCAGTTTGTGACAAACGATTTGGAACTGCACAAAGACTCTTCAAGAACCAAGAACTTGTTGACATTCCAAAGACATAATCAGGCATTTTCCAAATAAGCAACCTATCAAACCTCTCTGTTCACTGGGTCACACTGGATAGGCTTAAAGACTATAAATCATTTCTCTGGATACAGTATGTCAGCCAAAACAATCCTCGTCAAATTGTACTTTTCTACTCTTTTAAACATGTTTTGTCATCTCCCTGGGACAATTGTCAATCTTTATTTATCCTTTCTTTCAATAGTGGGAGATGCAAGCACATGCAGACATATTCCCAAACACTCTAACCTTAGAGATGGATTTTAACAAGTCTATCAAAACACGTAAGGTCAGCGCCCAAAATTTAAATTACAAATTGAAACTTACAGCACATCAGATAAGTATTTACTATGTAAACAACAAAGCTATTCATTGTTTCTTCTATAATGAAACCATCGGTAGGGCAGAACAAAATGAGGTAATATCGCTTTTGGATTACATACTAAGTGATATCAAAGATAAATTTGGAAAGAATGACATATCATTACATGGTGTGACAATGCACCTGGAGAGTTCAAAGAATGCTACTTGTTTTTCTACATTGATTACTTTATAAAAACACCAACTCTTAAGAGCTGATTTAAAATTATTGCATGAGGGTCACATCTACTCTGTTTGTGACAGATGATTTGGAACTGCACAAAGACTCTTCAAGAACCAAGAACTTGTTGACATTCCAAAGACATGGGCAGGTATTTTGCAAAAAGGCCACCTATCAAACCCCTTGGTTCACTGGGTCACACTAGATATGCTTAGACTATTAATCATTTCTCTGGATACAGTGCGTCACCTGAAACAAGGACTTAAAAAAAATTAAATTTAAACATATTGCTTGGCTCAATTACAGATATGGAGAAAGGATTAAAAACGATGGCCACCTTCAATCTGTTTATCATCCTGAGAGTGTGTTCATTAGATCCAAGATGAATGTTACACAACCACCAAAAAAGTCTCCTTTACCAAGAAATAAACCAAGGTGCTGAATATTTCTCTCCTGTACAACAGGAAAGGCAGCCAATAAATGTTGATGTTAAACACCATTATGTCCAAATAGCACAGAAGAACGTATCTAAAAGTGCACTTTGACTTTCAGTCTCTGGCATTCATTGAGGAAAAGAATGAAAATAGCTAAGGCGAGAAACAAGAAAATGCTAAGACGGGATACTTCAATTGCTTGCTCATCTAGAGAAAACTTCAGTGAAAGTTATGAGCATGGCCTCATGATGTGCTGTCTATGAAATAACTATCCATTTTTTACCACTCCACAAAATTCAATAAACTTTTGAAATTTGTGACTGATTGTTTATAGACTGGTAATCATCGCCTTCTTGATCCTAAAATCCATGAGGGAAAAGAAATCACTGCAAAGGCAGTGATGGAAAATTAATGTGGTTTGCTTTCTAAAGATTCAGCCAATGGGCTGCCACTCATTTCCTCCTCATTGCATAAAGAAATTTCAAAGCACAGTTACCTGAGTCAAGCATGGATTTCTTAATTTTTGATGTCGTCAAATTATAGTTTTCTGTTCTTTTTAAACATGTTTTGTCATCTCCCTGAGACATGAGCTGTGTCACCCAAAAATGTAATACAAATTGACCATAAATGTTATACTGACCATAAATGTAATAGCTTTTAGCAACAAATGTAGTAAATCCACCTACCATAAATGTAATAAAATTTGACCATAAATGTAATAAACTGAATAACCATAAATGTAACAAACTGCCTATTACTCCTGAGTCAAGGGGCCACAAACCCTGCCATTCTCTTATTTCGTACAGAGAGGACAGGAGCCCCGCAAATCCAATTGGACTCATTGCTTCCTCATCATAAAAGGCGTCCCTGACCCTGAGAACTTTTAGAAATCATTAAGTAATAATATACATGTACATAACATAAATTACGTAGTTTTGTTGAAAATGGTGTAAATATGTGGAATAAAAAAGTCTGTATACTAGAAGAGATCTCAAGTGGTCTAAAATAATTGCAATTGAGGTGTTTGTAAGAAAGAAGAGAGGAGGTAGAATTCTGTTCAAACATCACCTTACACAGAATAAGCCTGTTTTAATTTGTAATTTCATGTGGATGACTCGGTTTTATACCCAGTCAAGGGAATGGAGAAGTGGAACCATGTTAAACAAGATCACTCTGTTAGGAGGCAGAGCGCCGACTTCAGACACAACTTAAAGCAAGTTTCAATTAGTCCTGACCAGCAAATTTATTTGACTTTCCATAGGAGGAAGGTAAATTCCTAAAGATAAGCATAAAACGAATTAATACAAATAACTAACCGACGATGTCAGAAAACTAAGAGGAAAATACAAAACAGACGATGAACTAAATGCCTTACCAAAATGCTGGCAACGGGGTTCTGGGAACCAAGAAGTTACAAGTGTACCGGACGATAAACCAGCACTAAATGAACATGAAGGGATAACACAAATATATACGCAACAAAATTTACATACGACACGAGAAAAAAAGGCATGCAGAATGTGAAAAAATACATTAAGATACGGAACAAAAAAGGACACAAAGAAAACACGAAATATGGAAAACACAAAATACAGAAAACCTGAAATAGCCACAACACTCTGCTTTGGTCAAAGGAATCACTGTGCTTTGGCCAAAGTTGTAGTCCAGGTATATTTTTTTGAACCAGGGTAGATATGTTTGATATCCTACCAGCCACATGGGCCACACAAGGATAAAACACTTGGGACTGTTGTCAGTCCAGTCTGCACGCAGTTATATTTGGTGCCATTTAGGGTCAGGTGACCAGTGTGTTTTTGACGAGCGTGGTCATAAGGTTTTGACCCAAGTTTTAGTGGATATATGCTCGTTTAGCACGCCCTTTTTGTCCCTTTCGTGGTCCTAAGGCTGGACAAGGTAACAAAGTGTATATTTTTGTCCTAAGTTTATTAAGTTTCTGTTTTTTTGAACTTTATTTCCAATTTTATTTTCATGTATGTTATGTAGCATTGTTCGACAAACATTCGCATCAAGTCATTAGTGTAATTTTTGAATTTATTTTAGTTTTATGGCTTCTGTTTTGAGGTCAGTAAAGTCTACAAGCCATAACTACAGTGGTTTGTTTAATCTATGTAGTTTACAACACTAAAGAAAACTATAGAACAAAACCTGATTTACTACAACATGAACTCAACAATGGCAACTAATACCTAAAGCAATTGTGTAAAGATTCAGGTTTGTATTAACATTACAACTATATATGTGAAAAATAGTCTTTAACAGGGCTGAAGAAAATCAAGATACACCTTTGTTTTAGGTCCAACACTATTTTTTATTACTAGCAGTAATCGTAGATTAAAGAGTGCGTTCGAGTTTTGGTAGGCTTGCTATGTTAAAAAAAAAAAAATTCTAGGGACAGCTTTTTGTGCCTGAGCTGTTAGGTAGGCGAGAAATTGATCTCCTTTCAGCAGGGGCAAAAACAAATGAATTGACCATAAAGCATGTGCATACAAGAGGGTTTGTACTCGTTTATACAAGTATTGTGTAATAGTAGTTACGACTGGTCAGTAAAAAACATGGAGTGCAGTCAGGAGGCTGCATTTAGTCCTCAGTCCCTGTTACTGGGTTCCCTGTATTGTTCATGTATTTTTCCTGCTGTTTAGTTCCCGCGTTTAAGTCACATGATCTTTTTGAGTGTGCATGTTATGGCGAACGTCGGCAAATGTAGATGTGTATGCGATTCACTCGAAGTAGGATGGATAAGACGGATAAGACACATAAAGACGCGTACGATTGATGGAATTATGTACAACCAAACAGGAGCGTCTTATTGGAGTGTTAGTCAAATTAAAGTCAGTGAACCAGAGTGAATCTTGCCTATTGAAACCAAGGGAATTGGAAATTGGCCCTTACAGTCCCCATTTTATACCCGAGTCCGCACACGTTTTATGCCCAGTCTGTAATGCTTAGTCTGCATTTTATACATAAGTCTGTGTTTTATACCCAGTCCATAGTCCGTAGTCTGCACTCCACAGTCCGCAGTGTTTTTTATACTGACCATGTAAATCGACACCATCCATGTTTGTTCCGTTGGTATGCGAGATGACATGCTTTTATTGCCAAAACTAGGACAATTATTTTGTTTACAAACACGACTTTGAATCACCTTGGCTTTGGGGCAACAGCTACAGGGCATTTTCACTTCCGAAACAATGAAACGGAGGACATGTTGGTGTACCAAAGCAACCCTTTGGGAGTTGAACTCATCTCCTAGGTGAACACTTTTGTTGGGTTTACGATACATAGTTTGCACACAGAAATCTAGGCCAGCGAAGTGAAAATCATTTCCTCCTTTGATTTATTCAGCAGAAAGCAGCATTGGTTTCAGACAAAGAGAAGAGGGTATGTAACACACAGCCAAACTACAGCTTTTTGGTTGTACGAAAAGTCGTACACATTTCGTGAAGACATGTCTGCAAGGTTTTTAAATGCCATTAACATTGACTTCGAACTTTAAATAAACAACTTATCCCCTACAGTCTTCAATAAGCTGCCTCAAAAAGTTGTACACATTTTGTAAAGACATGTCTACAAGGTTTTTAAATGCCATTAATACTGACTTCGAACTTTAAATAAACAACTTCAGTATCCGCTAGAGTCCACAATAAGCTTCCTTGACATTCGAAAGTCTGCAATATTGCACAACACTCGAAAGAAAGCACATGGATAAACATGGACATGACATCATTTGCCCCTGAAGAATTTTTTTTTTTGGGGGGGGGGGGGCAAAATTGGTGTCCCCCGATAGATAGATTCACAGATCTTGAATTTTTCTTCATTACATGATTAGAACTGTATTCTGTCAAACGCAATTATTTTCTTCTTTAAAAGGTGGGTGGTTAGCCACCCAATCCACCCCTGGCAAATGAATTCTAAAGGAATGATCAAGTCTTAAGCAAGTCGAACAACTGACTGTAGAAGTTTGAAGCGGAAGGGATAATATTCAGTTTTATTTTTGCTTGGAGCCAGGGTGTCCCAAAGTTGTCTCACTTACCTGTGAAATTACTCTAACAACCTCAATCTTCTTCAAATGCATCTTTAACCTTTAATCTTTAATCTTTAATCATTATTTATTCTTAAGATCCTTAACCTAAAACTCTAATTCTAATACTATATCAACTTACAAAAATATTCTACTTTTAAACCTGATTTCCATGAATGCCGTGTGTTTAAAAATTATGATAGAGAAAGTGTTTAAATTGATTTAATGAACCAAACTCTGTAATGTTACAGGGTAAGCTGTTCCAAAGAGTTGCACCGCTGTTGCTAAAACTATTTTTCATGTAGTTAGTTCTCGGAAAGGGAACAACAAGTTTGTTAACCGGGTCTCAAACAGCATAATTTAATTCATTTTGCGTTACAAATTTAGACGAAAGATATTCTGGACCCAGACCGTTTAAAGACTTGAAAACCACAAGGGCTTTCTGAATTTGAAGTTGAGATTTCTTTCCAGTCTTTCCAGTCGGTCTTTCCAGCACGGTTTTGTAGTTTTTGTAGCTTGTTGGATGTTTTGCCATAATTACCCTAAACTAGGCTGCAGTAATCAAAGTGAGGTTGAACTAGTGAGCTGTATATGCAGAGTAGGGTAGATTGAGGCACAAATGGCATAACTCACAGAAGCAATTTTTTTACACAGTCTATCAGTGTGGGAATGCCACGTTAGATTTTCATTGATATATACTCCGAGTGATTTCACAGAGGAAACTTGTTCAATCGGAACATTATCAATGGAGGGTTCGAGTGTATTGGATAGAGTACCTAATCTGTGCCTGGAGCTGATCAACATAAGTTCTGTTTTTGTAGCGTTCAAGATAAATCTACTGTCTGTGTGCCACGCTTAAATGTGGCAGACCACATTCAAGAATGGTGAGGTCAGTGAGACAGCCATTAACGGAGCACGGTTATGTGCGATTCGTCGAATACGATTTAAACCAATCAAGAGTTTTCCCTTGAATTCCACACCAATTCATTTTAATTAATAGTATCTCGTTATCAACAGCAAGTTGAGAAACACTACAGCATTTACGTAGCCACAATCAATATTAAACGCCGAACTGTCAGTGGCTTCTAGAAAAGTAGTAACAGTTGCGTGTAAAGACTGGAAACCAGACTGTTGTTTAGGGATGATGTCTTCACTGTTTCAGAAGTTGCATAACTGATTGTACACAATCCTCTCCAACACTTTGGTGACTACGGAAATGACAGTGATAGGTCGGCAATTGTTTAAATCAGGTGACTCGCCCTGTTTAAGCAACGGAGTCACTCTAGCACATTTCCAATCATCAGGGAATATGCAAGACATCAAGGATTTATTAAACAGATTGCACAATGGGCCTGAAATAATATCACCACACTCACAAATCAACTTAGTAGAGATAAAACTTAATCAACTCCCAGCACTTCAATTAAGTGCACTTAAACATTGTCAACCCAGCACCTCAAATGGACTTATTGTAGACCACTTGAGAACTCGTCTGATATATAGACTTTATACACATACTGTAAGTACTTTCTAAATGTTTGCACGGACTGTAATGATACACCCTATGCAGAATGAAAAGGGACTGGGAGTGACACATGCGAAAATGGCCACCTGATGCAAAGGGCGCCAAATTTTAAATATGCCAGTAAATTGTCGTGTTCCCAACTACACCAAAAAGCTGTACAGGACTGAAAATGGGAAGAAAATTTCCTATATCAAGTTTCCAGATGATGTGAACCTCAAGAAATGTTGGCTGCACGCTATTCGTTGCAACGAAGGTAAAGAATTTAGAGTCAACCAAAACATGAAGATTTGCTCTTGTCGTTTTAAATGTGAGGACTTTGTTAAGTCTATCAGAAGCCAGCGTATTTATCTCAGGGAAGGGGTTGTGCCATCACATTTTTCTTGGTCACAAAGTTCTCTGCTACAGGAAAGTCTCCTAAGAGACGCTTGTTTACATCAAATATAGACACCAAGTTGCTAGTATTTCAAACAACCAGTGCAACTGAAACCAATGCTGATAACTGCACTACACCAGTGGCTGGTAGCTCTCCTGATCATAACATTCAAAACGACACAGATATGCAGGGAGACACAACAGAGGATGTCAAAAAACTTCTTGAAAAACTGAAGAGTTTGGAGCTTGAAAATGCTCTACTAAAGGCTGAAAAAGAGGTTTTGAAACGTCAGAAGGGTCTTGCAGATTCTCATGTTTTTCAGTTGCAAAATTTTACCTCTGACGACAACATTGCCTTTTACACCGGCTTTCCTAACTTACCTACATTTAATGCTGTATATGAATTTTTAAACACTGGAATGAAAGGGGAGAACATTAGGTACTCCTCATCAAAAGGAAGAAGTGTCCAAAGTGATTTTATGGTGAGAATAAAAATGAAACTGAGGAACCAGAGGAATATACTAACAAAGGTAGGAAAAGGAGCTTAGAAACAAGAGAAGATTCTTTCCTTGTACTCTGCAGACTGAGAACGGGATTTGCAGAAAAACATCTGGTTCACTTGTTTCATATCTCTCAGTCAACAGTGAGCAGGATATTCCAGTCCTGGATAAATTACATGTATCTTAAATTTGGTCAGGTATCTATATGGGCAAATAAGGAGGTTGTTAGAGCTACTATGCTAGACAACTTTAAAGACAAGTACTCTTCCACCCATGTAATAATAGATTGCGCAGAGATTAGATGCCAGATGCCATCCAGCCTTCTGTTGAATTCCAAACTGTTCAGCTCGTATATGAACCACGTAACTCTGAAAGGCTTAGTTGGAATTGCTCCCAGTGGAGCTATAATTTTTGTCAGTCAACTGTACAGTGGAAGTATTTCCGATTGCAAAATTATTGAGAGAAGTGGTTTTCTGAAGTTAGAGTTTGATAAAGGTGACACTGTCATGGCTGATAAAGGCTTTACAGTTGAAGATCTCCTTCCACTGGGTGTGAACCTAAACATTCGACCTTTTCTTCGGTTGTATACCCAAATGACAGCACAAGATGTTATCAAGACCCAGGAAATTGCCTCAGTTAGAATACAAAGCGAATGAGCTATTAACAAAATCGAGAACTTCCACATTTGGATAGTGTCATACCACTTAGTCTATTTGGGGTAGTGAATCAAATGTGGAATGTCTGTGCCTTTCACTTATTTCCACATAACATTTAGGCAAAGCAGTAAGGCACTCTACAGAAAACAACACCATTTAATAAAAGTGTGACCCTAATGTTATGTCTCAGAAAGAGCACAAATTTGGTAAACTAGTGTTTTGGCGCAACAGTGACATGACTTTTCTCATGTTTACAGAATTCTAAAGCGGCTGGCTCTATAAAGCGATTTAAATAGCAGTTCTTGAGGCATTCATTCAATGTGTTCCAGAACTGAGGATCAAATGTGATCCTCCCTACACTCATGACTTTGCTGGTGTAATTTACAAAATCACACCAGCTAGCCCCTGTAACAGCAAGTTGACACTGTATTTGAAAGTAGTACTGATGTTCCCTTTTCAGTCTTGGCTGTCCATTTACGTTTTCTGCAAAGACACTTTCTTTTAAACACTGTAACTGGATTCCTAGTTGCAAACATATACTTTTCATACTCATTTAAGGCTACAGGTTCATAGGTTTTCCCATGTTCTGTCTGCCTGGAAGTAAATGGCTTGGGATGAAGCACATTGTGTACTAAGGAGGCATGATTCCTTTTCCTTTTTGCAATGGTGTGGAAATTAGAAGCTGTAAACTGAAATTTCCTTTCAGCATTCCATTCTTGGGATGCTGCATGTTCTCTTGTAGTCTTCTCTATGTTATTGAGCCTTGCCTCATCAACAATCAAATGATCCAGGAGTGCTTCTTGGTTCCTGCTCAAACCATCTGGCTTTTTTTACTGTTCAGAATGTTGCAAAGGAAATGTAGGAAATGCAGATATAGCATTTTGGTCATCATTACCATCATTACAATCTGTTCTAGGCATTGAGTCAATATTGCAGAAAACTTGCATATTGGACTTGGAGAACTGTAACTGATAACTTGTATATGAACCGCTTGGAGATTTTCCAAATTTTGTTTCCTGTAAGTTGGTACCACCAGGAGACATGATCTGAGACAGGGCAAATTTAGGATGATCTTTTGAAGCTTGTCTTTCAACATAACTTCATCTGTTTGTGTGCTCAAGTTTTTCCTAGCCTTCATACAATAAACACCTCATACCACTATCAGGATTATAACTGCTATCTAATTTGGACCTTTTTACATTGAGTTCCATGACAGGTTAGGGCTTGATTTTTTCCCCTCTTGCAGGTCTGTGCCACAGCTGTAAACTTGAGGTGCATGCCTTAGGTGGTGCCAAATCAGATTCATGGTCAAACTCCTTAATATCTTGACAGCTATACAAGCTAGACTTACAAAGTTTCATAAGGGCAAGTACATGATTACAAAAGCCAACATATCCCACCATGCACGTGCATGAAGCATACTTTACACCTCCACTCCCTAAACAAAGTGCAACTTTTAATCTCTGAGGGACTTCACTTTTTTTAAAGCTATGATGACACAAACATTAAAAAAAGAAATAGTCATCACTAGCAGCAACTATGTCCTTCAGGTATTTGTCATCAAGGAATGTCTTGGCTTTTCTCCTGCTTGTTAGAACTGCATGGCTCTAATTACTTCCGTCAATGTTTTTTCCAGACTGAGAGACATGTAAATCCATTTCTGCCTTCATTAACAGTGGCATTTGTTGCAAACTTGTCGACCACCCAGTCGATGGAGATCTCACAGTACTTTCCTTTAGCAACGGATCATTTCAAGTTTGCAATTTTTCTCGTCTCTGCTTTTGACGAGTATAAATAAGATTCTCATCCGGATCCACATCCTTATCACAACCTGAGGCCACATATTCAAGTACTCTATGGAAAAATTAACACACCAGTTAATTGTCCAGAAACAAGTAAGTGACAACAGGGATGTACATAGCAGGGGGCAGGGGGGGCAGTTGCCCCCGCCAGGAAAACTAAATGTTTTTTTACATAGTGTTTGATTTTGCTGGGCTATTTCTTGTAGCTATATTGGTCCGAAATCTCAAGAAAACCCACCAATTGACTGAAACATCTTCCATCAATGTAAATTCCATTCTACGATTGTTTCGTCAAGCCAGCATGCACAGTAAGGAACAAAGATTCAAGGTACGAGATTGCTCTCAATCTGCTGGGAAAATGTTGGGAAGAAAGCGCCTGGCTCCCACTCAACGAGGTATAATTGACTTCTTTGAAGCCAAAAAAAGGTAGGTATCAAACTACATAGTGTGTTATTTAACACATCTAATAGTTGCCTTGGTTGTTGTGTTCATGCTTAGCTCATTGTAGTATGGAAAACGGTGAGCCACTTCACAGTTTTCTGGATTGGACAAAACAACATGGCAATTTAAATGTCCTCGAAGCTATGGACTCAGTCATCAATGACAGAAGATCGATTAGGTGACCTTGCTATGCTGTTAATTCATCGCGGAACAGACTTCATTCCTGCTCCAAAAGAGATCTACGCCATGAAGTCAAATAGGAGAAGAATCTCACACTCACTCACTCCTCCTCTTCGCTCCTTCGTGAGTGGAGCGTAAGGCCAGAAGAATCTAGAACAGCCTAACATAGACTCATTTTTGAGACTTGGTATTCTGATACCGAAACCTGCAATTTTAGTTCAGTTTCTTCAAGCCAATCTCTGTTCAAACTAACGAAGTCTTTCAACCCATTTTTGAAACCATCCATACAAAGTGTCAAACTGCTGTTCACAGTCTAGCTTGAGTTAAAGATGGTATATAAATCATCATTGTGTAGCAGAGACCTCGAGGGCAATTTCAAACTAAACAAGGTGTTTATGCCATGATAAAACATGACAATTTAAAACAAAAAGCGTCAGTGTGGTTTGTTTTTTTTAAGGTCTTCGAGGCAACCTTCTGTGTGGGATGAAAACAAAATGTCCAACTAGAAATCCTATCTGTATACAGGCGATCCCTGTGAAGGTGTGCAGAGTTTGCCCACACAGACAAAAAATCCTAGGTACAGCCCTGGACAGAAGTTAACATTAAATCTCCTGATCTCTGTTTGAAATAAGAAATGTTTCATATCTTATCCTTTTAACTAAGGAGCAAAAGCCTTTCTTATTATTACGACTACTGAGGAATACAGCAATACGCTTACTTGCCTTTTTGCTATCTGTCACTTTGTTTTTGATCCTTTTGCCGGGTCACCCCCACATTTTAACCAAAAGGGAAGCTCATTTGTGGCAAGTGTTGTAGGATTTTGTCCTGGAAGAGATGCTCCTGGTACATCACCCTTAGAAAGACAGCTAGCACTTACAGTTTGATCAGCAGCCATTTTTACCCAACTAGCCATTTTTACCCAACCAGCCTCGTTTTCACGCATGTTGCTCACAGTCCCTAGGTGTATGGCTTCTTGCGTTTTGGGCTCTGGGTCACAATGGTGCTGCAGGAAATGAGTCCTCCAAATTGATGTACAGGTCCCCTGTCCTCCATGTGCTTAGCCTGTTCCAAGAAGCTGGGGAATTGTGATGGCAGAGGGCCGTTCTCCAAATCAGTTTCTTCATCGGTGTTAAGCATTTCTTCGTCGTCCTCAAACTGCCCGCCAACGAGCAACAAGCCTAACAGCGGGCCAGAATCCAACTTGCCGAAGCGAGGCCAAAAAAGAAAATACACAGACCACAAAACTGTGGAGAAGAAAATAGCAAAGACTGAAAACTCTATAAAACTATTACAGGAACAACTAACAAACCGGACTTGTTCGAAATCATTGCAATACACGGCGAAACCAAATATTACACTGCATTACATATTTGAAAAAGAAATAAAGGACATCAAGCTAGATGCTGAACAAAGCCTAGTAGATGCCTTGACTCACTTCCACAAATGTAAGCTCGATGGCCAGAGAAAGAAACTAAGGGCATTTTGAAAACCTAATGCTCGCAGAAACAAACATGCAAATAGGCAACCTTTCAACGACATGCAATCGGTGAACCACATTGTAAACCACAACAATGTAGACTTAGCCAATTTGCAAAAACAGATTTCAGATTTAAAAGAAATCGTTTGTTCACATGTACTTTACAACTGTGCAAATAAACAGGATGAACACTATCACAGTGTGTTCTCTGACTCTACAAAAGCTGGCCACAAAACCAGCAAGGGTATTTCTAAAAACAAACGGCTCAAAAACCATAGAAACACCTCTGGAAAAAGGCAGGCAGCCAAAGAAAGGGAATTAAATGAAAAATTCCTTTAAAACCTTTCAACCCATCAACTATCTGACGACCAAGTCAACATGTTATCAAGGGGTCTCAAATTTATCCCAACGCCCATGACTAACAAAATCATAATTAGGCAACAACTCTTGAAGGATTTTGAACAATTCCCAAGAAGAATGCACCTCCAATACATATTTCACAGACAAGATAAAGAACCACTTCCTTTTCATGTCAAATCAAATTGGATGCCTCCCGTTCAACAATCCATCACCCTTGAAAGCTATTTAGAAAGTGTCAAAACACAACTTGCTGACATCAGAATCAACAAGCCCAGAAATAATTTGTCACGCAACGAGATGGCAGCTTTAAAAGAGCTTAAGAATAAGTCTGCCACAAACCTCAAAAAAGCAGACAAAGGAACAACAACGGTCATCATGAATAAATCAAACAAAATACAGGAGGCTGAAGTGCAACTCTAGAATAGAGAGCACTATAAACCTCTCGGAGCACTGATGGTGAACACCACACAAACAAAGGTCAACCAGATCATTGACAAACTGCATCAGGGCAAACACATCAATGACATGACAAAAAATGGCTTTCTCAAACCACCAGCCCGCCTAGAATTCCTGTCTTCTACATGCTTACAAAAATCCACAAACCTATTCCGGTCGGAAGACCGATCATCTCAGGTTGTGACTGTCCAACTGAAAAAATATGCTCTTTTGTGGATACATTGCTACAGCCTATCGCACAAAAACAACAATCCTACATAAAGGATACAACTGATTTCATCAATTTTATAGAAAAAACAAAGATAGGTCAAGACACAATTTTAGTAACAATGGACGTTTCTAGCTTATACACAAATATACAAGAGGAGGGAACAGAAATAGTATGCAAAGCATATGAGACGTTCCACAACAATGATCCTCTGATCCTCACATACTATCTAAGGGAAATGCTTGATGTAATCCTAACAGAGAACTCATTTGAGTTCAATGGAAAAATTATCCCCAAACCCAATTGCAATGGGCGCAAAGACAGCAGTGTCTTTTGCAAATATATTCATGGCGGAGATCGAAACAAATTTAATTCAACAAAACAATACCAAGCCAAGAGAATGGAAATGCTACACTGATGTTGTTTTCTCCCTTTGAGACTGTAAAAGAAATGAAGTGGATAGTTTCATTGAACAAGCTAACACATTCCACCCAACAATAAAATTCACGGCCAAAATATCAGAGAACAAAATAACTTTCCTTGATGCAGTGGTGTTCAAAAGAGAGAGATGCATAGAAAAATTTATCCTGGACATCAAAACTCACTACAAGCTGACCAAAACCTTTCAATATACCCATTTTACCTTGTGCCACCCTCCGGGGGTAAAAGAGGCTTTATCAAAGGTGAAGCAATAAGACTGCTTAGAACAAACTCTTCTAAAACAACATTTGAAGAGTGCCTTGCAAACTTCAAACAATGCCTCGATGCACACGGGTATCCAAAGAAACATATAGAAAGGTCCCTGTCAGAGGTCATCTTTTCCCCAAGACAATCACCTCTTAAACCATAAAAACAAAAAACAGCAGAGAGACTATTGCCTGTTGTCACTACATACCACCCTGCAGTAAAGAAACTTACCAAAATCATGATGGAAAACTGGAGTTTCATAGAAAATCAGCCTCTGCTGAAAATAATTTTCAGAAAGCCTCTAATCACATCTTATAAAAGAGGTAAATCTCTAAAAGACATCCTTGTAAGAGCAAAACTATAATTTGACTGCTTTGATAATGCGACACAACCACAAAAACCACACTGGGAGTCCGTGCAGGCCTGTCTTTGTTTTTCATTACTAGTAGAAATAAGGTGTCTTTGTTGACGCTAGAGTATTTGAGAGCCTGGAACAGGCCACCTGCACGAAATAAGATAACGGCAGGGTTTCTGGCCCCTTGACTTGGGTGATAAACAGTTTATTACATTTATGGTTAAGCCGTACTACATTTATGGTTGTTCAGTTTATTACATTTATGGTCATATCTTATTACAGTTGATGGATTTATTACATTTGTGGTTAAAGCTGATTAAATTTACAGTCAGTATTACATTTATGGTTAATTCTTATTACAGTTATGGTTGGTGCTACATCTATGGTTTTTATTACATTTATGGGTGATACATGAGCTAGAAAACTAGTAACATGCCACAACAGAATGCAAGCATGGAGTTCAAAAGCAAGACTTTGACAACATGCTTGAACAGTTTGTTAATTGCCATATTTTCATTTGGAAGTCGCTGTTGATGACAAGGTGCAGAATTATGGCCCATATCTGATTAAGCTTTTTGTTGTTCCTATGCAACCAAATGACACAGTTCATGGGAGTGATGGATATAGTTAATCCTGAGCACATGCCCAAATGAAAGTTATTTTCCTTGGCCTCAGTTTCTTACTTTAATTTGACTCTCTTTGACTTGATTTCTTGCAGTTAATTTTCAGACAGCCAGGTCAGCAGATGCTTGTGAATGACCCTGGTAGAAAGGGTCTTCATGAAATTCAGACAGAAACAATTTTGACTGACTGAGTCAAAACAACTGTGTGGTTTTTCCTGAACATTGGGAATTCCAAATCCAAAGGGTCTAAGTACTATTTATCTCCACTCAATTTGTGAAACAAAATAAAACGGGCTTAGACAATGTATCAAAAATAAGATTAGAAAACATTTAAATAACTCTACGATACAATGCACCTCATCACCAACACTAATACAACATTTCTCTGATAGAAATTTGACAGAAATAGCTCTCTACAGTGCCTGTTGTTTACTGCTACCTCTGGGTACAAAAGAATGAGCTGAAATTTTTCTGCCTGAAGGATTTCTTGAAAGCTTCCTTGAAATCTGCCATCAGTCTCTTCTCCACAAAGGCACAAACTGGCACAACACACTCCAAGTGCGTTACATTTAATACCAGTTAATACCAGTGATCCAGTGATCACTGATTGGCCTTTCAAGTTAAATAAAGTCTTTTATTTATTTATTTATTCACTTATTTGATCATTGCAGGGCTCGAAATTGCGACCGATACAGTCGCATTTGCGAATGAATCTTCTCCCTTTGCGACTAAGACTTCTTTAGCAGTCACAACTTTGCAACTACTTTTCGCCAAAATTAACACAGAAATAAAAATTTCAAGAGTTTTGTGACATACTTGTTCCAGAGATTCAAAAATGTACAGGGAAAATCCTGCTCAATTTCCGTGCAACACTATGTAACATGATTTGCTCGATCAGACGCCATTACAGCGGTTTCGTTATAAAGATGTTCGCTGGCGCAGATTTTGTTGTGAAACCACTGGATTGTCAACTTAATTATCAAACCGCGGTCTCAGGATGCCAAACACGTGACGCTTTTTTCCAGTATTTCGAACAACTTTAAATAATGTTGGCCAATATTCAAGATTTAACCAGTTTCAAGAATCATCTTTTAAATAATGAAATCGACGAAGCAAAAAGTTTTCTTGCCAGGAAACAAGCAGCATTCAAGGATGCGACCAGAGCAGCGAAAGTAACAGTGGAAACCCTTCCTCGGGATGACCTTGGCACATCATTGATCCCTGAAGATGTCACGGTCAAGCAAGATGAACAAATGTTAGCCCTCCAAGCCACACCGCTTTTTAACGCGGCGTCTATCCTTTTGTGTGGCCATGAATCCCTTTCCACCTTGTTGCGCCTTCTGGTTACCAGGGAATTATATTTTAATGCCACATTTTATGCTGACCATGAAACATTCAGTGAAACTGCAAGATCATCCCCGAACTCTCCCAAGATGTTTTGTTCTTAATTGCCCTAACAAAGAGAGGTGACCAGAGATTCACAGCATCACAGGGCAAAGTGGAAGCAGTCAAAGAAGAGGCTTTCGTCGTTTGTGAAAAGGGAGAATGGTCTTCCTCATGCATTTAATGAGTCTTTCCTTGGTTATGTCAACTCCCATATTCTCTATGTATCCTGATGTCTGCTTTCGGTACCGCTGTCTGATGCACTGGATAATCAACCCAAGGCAGTCAGAGAACTCATTGAAGCTGACAGATGCAGCCATGAATATCCTGTGGTCAAGGGATGGAAATTTAGATACTCGAGCCAGATTGCTATTCTTCCAACGCTGATGACACACGAAAGGCAAAGCAGCAAGGAACACTGTTCTCGTTTCTGAAACCAAAGGCTACCACTGCTGCGAAACCAAAGGCTACCACTGCTGCAAATCCAAAGGCTACCACAGCTGCAAATCCAGAGGCTACCACTGCTGCAAATCCAAAGTCTTCCACTGCTGCAAATCCAAAGGCTTCCACTGCTGCATCTAGTCGTGGAAAGTTTCAGAAACAAACTGCAACAACTGCTGGCCTCCAGGACAAAACAGAGGTTGAAAAATCAGCTGTCTCTTTGAAGCAGAAGATGTTGAAATGGAAAGGCGAGTTCCCTTGGTTGATGATTTCCGGCGAGGATGACACAGTGCGCTGTAGTGTTTGTTGTGATGCTCCCGAGGTAGCAGGTAACAATCAATTCATAACAGGTTGCAAGCCAACCAAAAAAGAGACCATGCAAAAACATGCAACAAGCAATGTTCATATGCGTGCCCAGAGTGCAACCCTGGCAAAACAGAAACCAGTTCGTGAAAGTGTTCTTGTTAAAAGTTTCTCGAAAGGAACGAAAAATTTGGACGAACGGGACCGCAGGGAAGTTGCCATTAAAATGACAACCACTTACTTCATTGCTAAGGAAGAGCTGCCCTTCAGCAAGTTTAATGGACTTATCGCTCTGCAAAAGAAAAATGGCCTACAGTTAACATCCACCTACGCTAATGACAAGACTTGCGTGCAAATGATCTCTGTTATTGGTAAACTTGAAAAGGAAGCACTTGCTGCTGAAATTGGCGGAAAGAACTACATAAGCGTAATGGCAGATGGTGCGACAGATGCAGGTGGGATAGAGAACGAGACCATGTTTTGCTGATTTGTCCAAGATGGCTGCCCCACTAACAGGTTGATTGGCCACAAAGCTGTGGAGCACGCACACGCTGAAGGTACGCAAAAATATCACAACTTTGCCATGATTAATCAATAACATGACTTTAATTACTGCGGCACTATATTTCCTTTAATTTCTAGCAAAGGTCGTAGATTTTGCTTAGAACAATACTCAGAAATTCAGAGACAAAGTAGCATTCTTCACCAAGTTGCTTACTGGCAATTTCTAAAAATATATTTGTCCATTTGTCTTGTTGCTCCCTAGTAACTAGCAAAAATGTAAGCCTTATTACAGTTAAAGACGCATATTAAGCCTTTGAACTTTCCATTTCTTGATACGTTATCTATTTACAATAAGGTGAGGGGTTTAAGCTGTTTGCAAAAAAATTGTTTTAGGCTCAAGAAGGTTATTAACACTACCTTTGAAGACGCAGGGGTGAGTAACTGGAAGGAAAAGCTTCTGGCATTTGGTGCTGATGGTGCCTCTGTCAACCTTGGTAAGAAGGCAGGACTAGTAGCCTTGCTGAAAATAGAAGTGCCCCACCTCGTGGATTTCCACTGTCTGCCTCACAAGCTGGAGCTGGCTCTGCTAGAGCTACAGAACAGCTGCAAGTCTGTAGACATTGTTTACAATCTTCTGCACTTGATATCGAAAACATATCATTATAGTCCAAAGAGTGTAAGGGAATTGAAGTCCATCGCTGACGAATTGGAAATGAACATCCTGAAACCCACACAAGTAAAAGGTACCCGCTGGCTTCCTCACATCAGCCGTGCCCTTAAAGTGTTTGTTGGCCACACTTCTGCCTCTGTTACCGGCCAGTACGCCGCCGTGTTGTTACACATGGAAGACCTGAGTATCAACTCCAAAAATGCTGATATCAAAGGGCGAGCGCAACGCGTCTGCGAGAAGATGAAAAGATTTTCATTTCGCTGCTTTTTGTCATTTTTTAGCTGACCTCTGTTCCATTTTAAGTCGACTGAGTCTCCAAATGCAGAGAAATGATATCATCCTTCCGAATGCAGTGTCACATCTTAAGGAAACGATGATGCGAGTGGAGTGCCTAATAAATCGTCCTGAGCCAGATGGTTACCTCACCAAGTTTATGAAGATGGTGGAAGGCTCTCAAACGTTTCAGGGGATTGCTCTAAGAGGTTCCCTTCAAGGAAAACCCAAGCGCGGGAAAGATGTATCTGAATGCCTCCAGTCTGAAATCAACAAAGCCGTGAATCTGACAACAGAAGGTCTTCACGAGAGATTTGGTATCTTGCTCAGTACCGAGATTGAGAACCAAGGAAGCAAAGTGACCGATTACGGCCCTAAAGAAGTGGTGAGAGATATGCACGTTTTTAATGTCAATAGCTGGCCAACGCATCCTAGTGACCTCCTAGATTATGGAAGAGTTGAGATTGAGCGTTTGATTGAGTGGTTTCAACCCATTTTGCACAGAGCAGGTTGCAACATCACTGCCATTCAAGAGCAGTGGGTCTCCATGAAGATACAGTTCAATGGCCAGTTCCGCAAGATGGATTACCCCAGTCTTTGGGAGACATTCGTTACTAAATGTCCTTACAAAGAGGACTTTAAAGATGTCTCACACCTTGTGGAAATGGTCCTTGTCCTTCCAATATCGGCGGCACAGTGCGAACGAGCTGTTTCGGCACAGAACCGAATCAAAGGCAGCACCAGGGCAACACTCAGCGTATAAGTATTGGAGGACCTGATTCGTCTGTCTTCTGAGGGCCCACCAGTTGCGGAGTTCAATCCAAGCCCAGCAGTCGACCAGTGGTTTTCACATGACAAGTTAAAAGGCGAATGTCCAAGAAGGGCTCATTTCTTGAATGATGATGAATCATATTAACTATGTACAGTTTTATTAAGTCTTGATTGCCTGACATGTCACTGTCTTGAAAGTAAAATCCCCAGTTAAAAATTAAAACTTTAAAGGACCCTAGTCACCCTCTGCCATTTTTGATGCCTTCGAAATTTTGAAAACTGTACGGCAAAGCAAAATCTTATTGTATTGCTGTAAGTTGTTACTAGAAGTCTGTTAAATTACTTTTAGCAGTTTTACAGTGATCTCTTTGGTTTAGACACGCTCCACGAAAATATAATACTGTAACTTCCATATGTAAACAAAAACAAAGGCATGGCTGACTAGGGTCCTTTTAGGCCCATAACTAGAATGAATGCTAGACTTCTGTACCATGTTTTTTAACCTGTGTGCTAGTTGATCCCGTGTGTAAGTCAACCCCTTTCTTTCAAGGCCAGAAACTCTTTTTTTTCCATTTCTCGGTAAGAATTTTCTTGTATTTTTTAGAATTAATTTTTTCCTTCAGGTACCAGTACTATATGAAAAAAACACAAGTTTCAAAATGAAGTTTATTATTACGCACACACAGGCATTTTAGCAAGTTTTAGCAACACGTGTATGCGGGCATAATTTGAAATATTTTAAGTTACGTATTGTGCAAGGCCCTCCCGAGATATTTCAAACAATTGTTTTTTATGAAAGTTGTTCTTGTTGGAGAATATTTAGCAGAGAATCACCTATTAGAGAATCACTTATTTTTAGTCAGTAGCCACACCCATCTGTCATACTCAACCCATGCCTCCAACGGTCACCCTGTAAACAAACATGGCGGCTCATTCTCACACGCATCTTTTATTGCAAAGATTTCATGGGAATACCTTCTTGTTTTGGCGTGATTACTCATTAGACTACCTAAGATTTATAGCTTAGGGTGAAACACAACCTTTGTCTTTTTGAAGTATAAGTGGAACACCGGGAAAGGTAAAGTATTGAACATCATGAATGCACATTTACACAGCTAATTTAGGCTTTACACTACAAGTTCACAACGAATTAAGTACGTGGTTAGCGAACGGAAACAGGGATTTCACATCATTCAGAGATGTTTAACCCATTGACGCCTGACTGAAATTGCCCGCGACCCACCCCCAATTCCCTGGCGATTTTTTGACATCTCTGAGCGAGCGCGAGCGCTAAAAATAAACCATATGCGCAGTAACCACACACACAAGATCAGGTTTCAAGACAATGTTTATTTCAAGTCAGATAAATCAGCAGCCAAACTATAAAAAAAAAACGGCCATAAGAGCTCAAAATAAAGTCCCAGACCGATCTGAAAGCAAGAAATTAATTTTTTTTTTTCGCCGCGCGACAAAATGCCGAAATTGTTTACCATAGCAAAGAAAAGTGAAATGTGTAAAATCGCCAGTAAGTCGAGCTGAACTAAACCAAACATCAAGAAATTGATAGCATCTCCAATGAGGTAAATTAGCAGCCTATCTACCAAAAAATATCGGGTAATAAAAGCCAAACATAAAGTAAAAACCACTTTGAAAAGAGAACATCGAATGATTTGTGTGTCGCGCGGCAATTAAACGCCGAAATTGATTTACACAGCGAAAGATAAGCGAACTGTGTAACGGCGACCACGACAAAAACAAACCAAATTTACGAGATTTATAGGATTTTTCTTGTGGTAAATTAGCGGTAAAATACCACATAAAATGAAGGCAAATAGAAGCCAAATAATCTCTAAAAATAAAACCTGAAAACAAGAATCGTAAAATCCTAATTTTCTCGCCCGCCCGATTAATGTAAACAAACCAACACGGCAAACCCAAATATGCAAATAGTTTCCAAAATACAGAAACACCGCTAAAACCAATAATACTAATCATTACGGTAAGTCCTAATCTTATATATTCGAGTTTCTTCCAGAATATACCGGCATTTGGCTGATGAGGACTCAGGAGATGAAGGATAGCCTGCAAGCGAAAAGTTTTACAATTTACAACATATGATAATCCGCGAAGCAAACTTCCTGACAAAGAGCTACGCCACACTGCACGCATTCAAAAGTGCTTTCTACGGGGCGACCTTTGCGAGTTTTTGTACCCACCCTCTTGCACTGGACACATTGCCTTTTCCTTCCCTTAATTTTATCAATAAAATGTTTCCCTGCATTCCCCTCCTGAAGAAAATAAGCCTCAATCTTACGGCGTTTAGATGATTGTGCCGCAGACACACTAGTCGAATATCCCCCTATCAACTGCTTAGCTAAACCTGTCCTAAATTTCAGTTGCCTAAGCTTGCCCATCCCTTGGCTTAACCGATGGTAATTACAAAGAACAAAAGCATTACATATAGCTACATCAATCAGAAACCAAAATATATACCTATACCACTTACAAGAAGAACGACCCACTGAATAATATTCGCGCAATTGATCGGCGCGATCAACACCCCCCATTGAGCTATTGTACAAATCAATAACAACTGGTTTTGGGACTTCCCTATCACCCCGATTAACTTCCACATCATCGGCTAGAGGACTTACATTAGTTGCCATAACACTAACATCCCGTTTGTCATGCCACTTCGTGAAAACAACGTGGCCTTTCTGACGAACTAACTTCTCCCCAACCCGCAATTTATCTTTCGCACATGGTGGCAAGTCTTTACGATTACATCTTACAGTCCCGCAGGCATAAGTATCATTAGCTTCTAAATGCTCTAATAGCTTAGTTGACGTAAAAAAGTTATCGAAAAATACATGATGGTTCCTATTCATAAAAGGTCTAATTAACTTAGTCACTACATCATAACCTAACCCATAAATACGCCGACGGCCGTCAACTTCCTTACCTAAGTATACATCAAAATTCAAAACATAGCCGTTACTAGAATCCGCCGCCATCCAAACTTTAATTCCGTACTTAGTAGGTTTAGCGGGCATGTATTGTCTAAAGGATAACCTCCCCCTAAAACCGATCATACCCTCATCTACAGAAAGATTCTTAGTAGGTTTAAACTTAGTTTGGCAGTTACCTAAAATAGAGTTAAATATCGGCCTAATCTTGTAAAGGCGATCAAAACCTGGTGTTCCCCGAGCAGGCTCTACACTAGAATCATTGAAATGCAAATAACAAGTAATTTCCTCAAATCTATTTTTAGTCATAACCTTCTTAATGCCCTGGTTTCCGAAATAGTCATCAGATGACCAATATAACGATAACTGAGGGAGCCTACTGATACCCATAATTATGTTTATTCCTATAAATGCTTTGATCTCCGCACGTGTAACTGGAACGAAATTAGCGAGGCGCTCGGGTGAATTTGAAAGTTTTTGGCGAACGTAGCGGTTGGTTTCTACGACAATAAAATCCCATAAATCATCACCTACTAACTCTACAAAGTAATCTAAAGGATTAGGAGTATCAGGTAAGTTAAAATTAAGGCCAGATGCTGCTGTGAAGTCCGGGATGGGGAAGTCGCTGAGATGGTCAGTCCATCGAGCTTCTTCTTCGTCGTCAGTACCTCCAGGTGCTGGGCCGCCATCGTCGTCCTCTAAACCTACAAGATCTACATCACTATCACTATCACGATCTCTACGTCTACCCTCAAACCCATCAAAGCTTCCTTCATCCCCTGAGTCATCAAAAATAGCTGCAAGATCAGGTTCTCTCTCATCATTCTCAGCCATTGTCTCACGCAGATTCGATCGCGCGCGTGAAAAAATTTTTTTGGAAATCCCCACCTTGTGGGGCGTCTCATCAGCTGTCAAAAAATGCGCAAAAGACGGCAAATGATTGGCTAATTACCCCTATTTATCTCTATGACAACAAAATAACGATATGCCCTAAGGGAGAGTGGGGACAGGACCTAGACCCCACGCGCTTTTGTTCGGGCGGTTACGGGCGGCACAGGGAAATGAAGAGGTTTTCCGCATGGGCGGTTACGGGCGGCACAGGCGTCAATGGGTTAAAGATTGTGTCCTTTCTAGAATTTTAGCTTGGGTACTAATATTGTTCAGCAGGTTTTGAGTGGCATTGAACTTTTATAAATCGAGTGAACGGTATAATTATACAATCTTTCCTGATTGTTTGTATGATTGTGGCGTCAGTAATACACGATCCGTTTTCAGACATCAATAGAAACTGTGAAGTCAAAGCTGCTGAATGGAGAAATAAAATTAAACGTTCTTATTAATGCGTTAGTCAAAGTGGTTATTAATAATTAAGTTATGCTTAGCGACTAAATTTTGAGAACTTGCGACTAACTTTTCTTAACTGGTCGCAAAAATGCGACTTAGCTTTTTTTTTAATTTCCAGCCCTGCATTGATCAGTGTATTTAGAGGGGAGACTACAACCACAAATCATTTGTCCTTTGCATCTTCCCTACTGCTGGCAACATAATCAAATAGTGAAGGTAGAATCTGATAAAGCAGTGATTTAAAGTACCAGCCAAACTATTAAACAGTCTTAACTGTTAAAAAACAATCTTCTGTAGATCCTCTTCTTACCTTCGCTTTATGGTAAGTGATGGTTAGCGCTGGAGTGATATAATCTGTGGCAATGCATGTGCAGTAGTGCTCTATATTTTGATAATCAGTTAATTCAAGCTGTGAGATTGGTTGAATTACTATTTTTTCTGATTTCTTTCCAAAAATGCCCGACAAAAACCAAATGTTCTGTCTGCTTACAAATACTACGTCATATCCATTGTTTCAAAGGATTTCAAGGGATATCCATTGTGGAAACAGTTGAAACAATTTCTCAAGAGATTGGACTCGACAGCCTCCATATTAGATTGGCGGTTACAAGAATATTTCTGTTCGTCAACCAGTGCTAAATATTTTGTAATTTAGTGCTGTACTGTTGGTTTTGTTTTCAGGGCAATGCCACCAAAATAGCCCTTTTGAAGCTTGAGACACATAACTATGGAAAATATAAAATGCCAAAATTACCAAAAAATTTTGGCTTACGTTTCAGATTATGTGTATCACTTAGCTTTAGCTGTGAAGATTTCAAACCATACTAAAGTCATGTGTTTTTCGGATCTACGAATAGCTCCTAGCTAGAAACAAGACAGTGCTGTAAACTGAATCAGTTCAACATTTAACTTCACTTCAGGGAGAATCTGTTGTTCAAGAGGATTTTGATTTGTGTATTCAGGAGCCTTCATTCTCACATAGTAAAATTGACCTCGCGTATAACACAGAACCACAAGTTCAAATGGTAAGCTTTTTTATTTCAATCTGGGTAGTCACCTATGTCTGTCATTATTAAATAGTTATTATTTTTCATAATTTTAAAATTCAGAGGAAAAGTGACCATGTGTTATCAGACAAAGTTTTCATATCAGCAAGAGCCAAATGAAATCAAACTTGAATTTATGTTTTTTTGCGTGTATATTTCCATATTAATCAATGGACAGAAATATTTTTCCACGGTCACATTTCCTTATGTTAACAACTGTTTACTGTGTTTTTAGTCAAATAATTACTGAACTGGCAAAGCTGCACACTGTTGCACTATTTGTGTAACTGTATTGTTACGTACGAGGTGGCCTCAACTAAAAGCCTGAAAATCATATTGCATAAAATCATGTTTTCTTTTTCCTGATCAAAATGTGTGATATCTTCTACATGTAGGTCATTTAATCCACAAAATGTTCTGAATAAAAATTATTACTCGTGAAGTAGGATCAACTACCTTTAGATAATAATAGCTACCAGTGTCAGGTCCCTTTTCATAGTGAATTGCATGAAACATGCTTGCACATGGAAGGTGGAAGATGGAGGGAGGGCAACAACGATCGCAATCACTACATGATTATTTTACAGCGAAAACTAAAAGGAAGAACACTGGAGACAAAGGGGATTCCAGGGGATTACTAGAAACCATCTTTACAGTCCTCAAAGCCCAGCTAACGAAGTTTGATCCAGAGTTACAGAAGTACAGCTCATTGGTTCAGATGCTGAAGTTATGATGACTGGTGCACATGGTAGAGTGATACCTTGAAGAAGCTGACTAAAATTGAAGATTCCAATTCTCAAATAACAGGCCTGAAGGTAGACCTAGATGGATGACTGCCTATCTCTGAGGTAAACTTGACAACCACAACAGAAAATCAACTTTCCAATCTTCTTAGTAGAGGTGAAGGAGAGAGCCACCTTGAAACAGCAACAGAGTGGTCTCAAACAAATGGTCTCGCTCAAGACGTTGTACAGCATGGTTTTTCCTACTCTTGCAAACATTGCTGAAGTCTGTTTATCAATGCCTGTTTCTAATGCTTGGCCAGAACGAGGTTCCAGCGCCCTAAAATGCGACCTGAGGAGATTTCATTTCGTGCACAAAACACGTTTTTAGCTTTGTTTTAAAATTAAAATGGCCTTGTTTCACTATTTTGTCAATTGACTTTTGAATCTCAATGCCTTTTAAAAAACAAGGTATCTACATACATACATACATACATAAACTTTATTTGAGTGTCGGAGTATTTAGCTAAAGGTAACTAATTGGGGACACTAACATAAAGACAAATATAATATAAAATACTAATATTATATAAAAATACTAATATTATATAAAATATATAGGTACCATAATGCAAGTGAATTTTGGTTATAATGTAAGTTACGATACAAGTTATAGTCTGAAAAAATTGGTCATGAAAACAATAGTACCAGGTAAGTATTCACCCTTGCAAGTAAACAAAACTTTTGTTTGGAGTTAACTTTTTCTGGACTCACATTGAAGGAAAGCACATCATTTCTATGCAAAAGTGCAAGAAAGAATGGCAATAAATTAACAAGTGTTATGGCTTTGTGGTCTGCGCCTTTGATGAGATCAAAAAAATTAATGCACCATTTACCCCAAGATTTGCAGCACTTAAGCATTGTTTTCCCCAAATTGGAGACATTTTAGAGAATATTCATTCTCCCAGAGATTTTAGGAAGATGGTATTCCCAAAGGCGCACAGTACCCCTCACATTACCAACCAAAGATTCCATTTGTTCATGTCAAACAATAAGAGGTAATGCTGTAATAGGGACTGCCTTTATCAAGGGTTTCACTTTTGCTTTCTCTCAAACCTCTGTTGGAATGGCAAAGACCTGGTACTACTGTCAGTGTCATGGTTGCAGAGAAGAGGAGGTGCCACAAAGTGACCACAACCTTCTACAGTATAAAATTAAGTAGCTATGATATGCAATAGCCAACCTCATACGGACAAGTTAGTAGAGTGACATGAGAATGCTACAAAAATGAAAAGTAACTTACTTGTCTACATTTGAAGAGAATGCCAAAGAATCACAGAACCTGGAAATGTCCCGCATGCCAAACGCCAAGCTACACAACCTCCACCAGTTGATCTTCTTTTTTTAGAAACCTCTAGTTGTAAGGATGAAAGTGATGTTGCTACTTCTTAAGTCACCCAGGGCAAAACCATAAGTCTAGTCCACTAGCAAAAGTTTAAGACTGCTATTTTTGTTTAATTGTTAGTTCTGGTATTATCCACCATGCTCAAGTCACGCTGGGCCATTTCAGATAGCTGAGCCAGCTAAGTTTTCTTTTCCAGTGGTAATGTGTGGTAAGCATTCCAAATATCAAAATGGTGGAGTTTGTTGTTCATCGCAAAGTTCCAAAAAAGAACTTAATGGAAAGATTGGCAGAGAAATGTTTCAATTTAGTCTGGCTGTAGTGAAAAGGCACACCTTGCCTGCAGAAAGATCCTACAAATACAACCTTGCACAGCCTGTACATGTTGTCATGATCAGCCAAGCCTTTTAAGGTTTATGCCTGTTGGTAAAAAATTACAAGCATGTCAAAGAAGTTAAGTTTAACTTTCTGATTTAAGGAACACTTTTTCCATCAGCTAACAAGTAGGCCAAGTTTATAGAGGACGAAAACACCATGTTCAGAAAGGAGAATGATTCCCACAGCATTGTCATTGTTCACTCAAACCATCCTGGCATATTCTATTATTCAAAAAGGTTGGGGGTAGTGCATTTCAGGTCTAGGTATTGGCACTTTAATAGTTTTAGGATAACCCAGATCAGTTTGTAATCTAATCTGAATGTCTTGTCATTTTTCAAGTTTTGCTGTGACCCCAGCCCTTCATTACTGAGTTCATTGCACACAAATTTTAAATCCCGGGACGACAGAATTTGAAAAAGTGGTACTTTTTGAGGACAAAGTTTGCTTTATATCAATTTAATCTTTATTTGGGGAGGGAATGGGGGCACAAATGCAAGAGTAATCAGCAGGAAGTCCAGGGGAGGCAAGTGTAGCAACATGGTCTAGAATGTAATTCAGTGTATAAACCCTTTAGTGACTCGCTGTATGTTTATAAAGAAACTTTTATAGATACATTTGAACCACAACATCTCTTTAATGTCAATCTGCCATAAAAAGTCAACCAAATGCTCTTCAGTGGTCTACCACATTGTTTGAAATTAATATTAGACAATTTTCCATTTGTCATGGCTCGACCAGACATCTTGAGACAACACAAGTGCCAAAGATCTCTTCTAGATATTTATCAACAGTGCTTACATTGACAAAATCGTCCGATTCAATGTTGCATAAACTCATTCGAAAGAGATCAAACCTTCACAACAACTAGAGCAGAAATTTCAGTGTATCTCAAGCTGAACATTCTCACTGTAATCCATGAACGCCCTCAGCATGCAATGTACTGGGATTCTCATGAGTTTATTGGTGTGGAAGGCTTCAAGAAAACTATCCCAAAGCACTGCTTCATGACACTGGGAAAATATTTACATCTTGTTGACCTAACCACAGAAAGCCCAAATGATCTCGTCTGCAAAGCTGCCCACCTGTAACTCACTTGGAGCAGGAGTATGCCAAAGGATACACTCTCAGGAAAAACATCACAGTTGATGATGGTTTTGAAATTAAATGGAAGGCTTTCCTTCAAAGCAGTACATGCCAATGAAGCCTGAAAAATTTGGCATCAAAGTTTGGCTTCTCGCTCATGCTGACACATATGTTCCACAGTTCCAAGTGTACTTGAGCCAGAATCAGACAAAGAGTGAGCTATTTCAAGGAAAAGTCCTTAGTTATTATGTTTTTGGACTCTTGGAGAGCCCCGCGTTAATAATTGGCATTTTTTCTTTGACACTTTCTTTTCATCTGCTGATTTGATGCGAGACTTCGAAGCAAGAAACATGTATACTTGTGGCACCGTTTGCACAACCAAGAAAGATTATCCTTCTGACCTGAAGTGAATGAAACTTGTTCAAGATGAAGTAAAAATCACAGAATCTATCAGCTTAAATCCTTGAGAAGCGAACCCACAAGAAGCAACACAAACTTGACTTTTACTGAGAATTAGCAAAGCTTCTTATTGCCGGCTACTATGGATATAAAGGTCCTCCCAATTCTGTAAAGACTGTAACAACTTAGGAAAACTTAAGTGGCCATTTTCTGGGGAAAGTAGAAGGCAAGAAGATAGCTTATGACGTGCGTGAAAGTTGGCTGGAAAAGGAATGAAGACCACACCTTTGAAAAACCTATGTGTGGACAATGTGGTATTCCTTATGCACCAGTCACATCTGTTCTGACCACTTTGATCCAACATGTTTTGAAAGTGAGTACCAACTACATCTTTTGCCAAACAATTCAAATAGATGTTGTATAAAAGAGGATGCTATTCCCACCTTGTTTCCATACAAACAACAACTAAGCTAAAAGCCTGCTAGTGAGCAGTAAGGAAGTAGAGCTCAGCATCAAGAGGTAAGTTGCATAGGTTAGTGTTCATGAGAAACAGATTCTGCTTACCTCTTGGGTGCCTCATTGTTTTGAGCAAAGTTAAAACATTTGAAATTTTGCTTGCAAACTTTTTGGTTTTATTATTCCTAGGTTCTTAATCAAATGTTGGAAATTTGTGATGGTAACTTGCAAAAATCAAGACAAACCACACCCAAAGCTGCACAGCCTATTCATGCCGTGACGTTAGTTCAAGATGATGACAATCAGATCCTGTGCTCAAGTTTCAAATACAAAAACAAACCACAAAGGAAGAAAAGAAAACTATCTGATTTGAGGACACTCCTGGTCAATGCCTCTAGACATGGGAATAACAATAGTACATCAAGATTGTCAAACATATTTGCCCCTTAGCTTGCATTCCCCCCAGAAATTTAAATCAATCCCCTTAGCAAATACTCATCATGCTCCAATGCATGACCTGCATGACACTGTAATGCATGACCTGCATTGCTATGCCTCCAACAACCTATCTGCTGAACCAGGCCCTAATGTTACGCAGTTTTCAAATGTAGAAAGACCTTTCCAGGGATGTACAGTACCGCTCAAAAGTAAGTTACCACCGTCTCGCGAGACGCGTCTCGTTTCTCGCGAGACTCGTTTCTTGCGAGTGCACTGGAAGTACCAATGCTACGCATTCGTTGGTATTCGAAACCTGTTTTGTTAATAAGACGTCTGTATCGTATCATATCGATTAGCGCGGTAGACACGATTTTCATTCTCATCAGCAATGCGTGTGTACCATGTGTGTATTATAAATTCTCAAGCATCCAGTATTGTTTCATATACATCGACCAAACCTTTGTTTATTCCAGCCAGACTTGCTTAACGTTTAGTTTTTGTAAATACATGCACGATAAAAGTTGAAGGTATGTGAATCGTCGGCAAGTTAGTCACTATGTTTACAAATATGTTTTACAGTTATATTAATTCTGTTGTTTGTATAGATCTTAAAAAAAAAGTTTGTTCGCAACCCTAAACGTGATTCATACAGTTGATAATCAAAATGTAGTGTTCATGAAACAACTTGTGGAGTTTTGTCACCCGATCTACGTGTTGGAAGTTAAAGCCGCGATCGTGATCACTAAGTCAACACAGCAGCGCTGCCTATGTTTTGCCAACTATCGCTCCCAACTGATTTGTCGGGAAACTCGACGAACTTTTTATCCAAAGATTGCGAACATACGAAACGACGATAAGTGTTCCGTCGAATAATTTAATATTCAAACTTGCGAACACACGCTTTGCACATAAGCCTCAAACTTTTTATTCAAAAGTTGTGAGCACGCCACGCTTTGATCATACTTCACTTCACTTCACATTCGAATAACTAATTTATTCAAACTTGTGAACGCTCGCTTTGCACATGAAATCCGAGTTGACTAACTTTTTATTCATACTTGTGTACGCTTGAGAATACACGCTTTGTAAACATAAGGAATCTCGACTACCTTTTGAACACACACTTTAATCACTGAGCCTCGACCAACTTTTTATCCATATTTGTATTCACACGCTTTTTGCCACATCAAACCTCTAACATTTTATTCAAACTTGTGAACACATGCGACACCACACTTTGATCATGAAACTTCAGCTAACATTTTATTCAAACTTGTGAACATGCGACACCACGCTTTGATCAAGAGGACTTAGTATGGAGGAAATGTATTATTGCTATCGACGAATTTTTGCGAAGGAAAAAGCGTGATGGCCGGGAACGACGAGATTAAATAAGCTCTATTTTTAATGTTACAGTAATTAATTCATATGTTTGAGTGCGCTAAAATCCGCTTTCTTAGATTGAACCCTAACGGCCAGTTTGTGCGAAACAGGCCAATTTGTGTGAAAAATGAATTCATCAGTCTTAAAATCGGAGATTCTCATGTGTTCAAGTTCATATATGAAAGATTGAGAGACAATAACATAGTTTCGCGGATTTAAGCGCGCTCAAGTACAGTATTGCCGTTCGAAGAGAAAAGTTTCCGTTGTCATGAATGTAATTTAGAAAAGATCACGACTCTTAGACTAGCTGGCCAATGTTATGTGCAAATGTGGTAATAAAAGTGCGTTTCAGTGTTCAGAAGTCGGATCATGTATCTTATGGCAGGCCTAGACCGCTGTATTGACCGATATATAAAATGTTTATTCACATACCGCTTGAGATCTTCGTTGTCGAGCAACAAAAATTCTATCTGTTAAAGAGAGTGTATTGTGCCATTGGAAAAAAACGATTTATATCAAATAGAACCAGCGATGCTTTGCAAAACAAACTTCATTTGCGTATTAAATCGACTGCCGCTAGACAGAACTTCCCCTTGTAGAAACATTGAGTTAATGTAAACGTCGCATCACATAAACATTATTAGAAACTCCTGTCTTCAAAGATATAGTATTTTGCCGTTTGAATAAACGATTTATGCCAAATAGAACTGGATATATATTTTTAGTGTTTGCATTGACGTTTCGGAGAACAATAAAAGTTCATTATGTTGTCGACTTGTCGACGCATGCCGCTAGACAAAACTCGCGCGGGCAGAAAAATTTAAAACTACGTGTAATGTAAACGGCGCATCTCAGAAACCTTGATAAAAACTCCTGTCTTCAAAGATATCGTATTTCAGCGTTTGAATGAACGATTTATGCCAAATAGAACCGGAGATATCATTTTTTTCAACAATTTCCGTGACGCTTTCATGACTCCCATTCACAATTGACTCACTGGCGCATGCTGAAAGCCGGAACGTTTTTCTTCTACGCAAAATTAAACGTTTGTTTGAGCGAGCAAATGTAGGTAACTGAATCATTCAGAGTGAGCAAGATTCGCAAAATCAACTCTTTGCCCCCTTGATCACACGAATTGAAACGCATGTAACTCTACTTGTAGTTACGTTCGATGTTCGATATTACCTTTGTTCGATATGAATTGAGCAAACGATCGATGCATATTTTATTTTGGACGGTCCCATCGATTTGACAACGAACTGCAGAGTGGCAATCGTTACCCGTAACCGGTTTCTTACGCGTAATATACGCCATACTAAACGCTTCAGTGATTCTCGAGAGAAACGAGACGCGGCTCGCGAGAAACGAGAAACGTCTCGAGAGAAACGAGACGAGAGGTGGTAACTTACTTTTGAGCGGTACTGTAGATAAAAGCCGGCAGCCGGAAAAAATCACCAGCTATTCCTAAAAAATTCCGGCTGATGAATCGTAGAGGGACAATGCACCACAGCTAAAAATAGAAAATTTGTTTGGCTAAACAATCATATTGTGTTGAATGAAATTACTGATTTGTTTTGTGTGTTTTACTTGTATTCTACGTTCTCTTGGCTTTATTTCTTAGTCATAAAAGGGCCATTTGAGATTAAATTTGTACCGCTAAATGCAATCAAGCGACTGATAAGTGCGAACTTGACTTCTCGAAATTTCACCGTCTACTACACTTTCTAAGATTGGCTGTAGAAATGTCTCAAACGTCGATTCAGAAAAGAGACTAAACAATAAAGACACGGCAAACATCCGATATAAATAAAGGCCGCACCAGCGTCTTGCATGATGTTCGCTAATTTGTTTCGCTTTTGCGTACACTTTCTTTTGGGCTCGCCGAAATTCATTTAATTACTTGTAATTTCACATTGTTTTAGTGTGAGGTACGTAAAAACAAAACTTTCAATGGACAAATTGAGACCTTTTCATTCATTCACGATGTTTTCTTTAAAATTATTTAACAAGGAAAAAACCTTGATCCACATTGTATAAATCTAATAAATTACACTGGAACAAAAGTAAAGCTTTCCGCTTTTCCTGAAATGAAATAAACAACGCATTTACGAATTAAGAATATGCTTCTTCTGCAAATGCCGATTTTTTTGCCATTGTCATAGACTGTTAAGAAAGACAAGCATTTAGAACATTTCGACAGTTTTCGATTTTCGCTTTGTATAAATACACCTACTTGTTTACGTACTAGTTATATTATGTAACCATTGCACGTGACTCGAGCGCAGTTTGACAGCGCCGGAATTTTTCAGTCCCGTGTGCGCTGGCAAACATTGTTGCTTCGGGCAAAGTTGATGTCTACACCAAAAAAGATTAAATTGACCAAGCAGACGACTTTAAACAGTTTTTTTTTTCGACGCGACAAGATGTGAACACTGATGATATGCTACAAGCCGTGAACACCGACGATCAAGACAGTCTGCTCGCCGAAGATTGTGATAACGAAACAACTTCGTTGTCAGAGAAGCCGCGAGGTGAAATAATTACTGCAGCAGCATCGACTTCAACTTTGAAGCTATCTTCTACAGAAGAAGATCCCATCTCCTTGGAGAAAGGACGTGAAGAAATAAGCACTACTTTCAACGATGTTTTGTCTCAGGTCTGACTGAGTAGAAGCAACTTTTCAGAATTAACCTAGGAGAGGTTGAGAGTTTAACACTGGCATCAATGCTTTCTGATACAAAAATCACAATTTACTTTAACTTTCATAGGCACTTTCAAAACAAAAGTTCTGTTATTTACTTATTAAATCAGTAGAGGGTGCCCTTCCTGAGACCTTTAAATTCATAGAGTTTTAGTTGCTTAAAGTACTAATTTTTCTCTATAAATGCCTCACCAGAACTCATCAAATTGCATCTCCGGGCTATAACATGTCCAAAATTTTCCGGGGGGGGCATGCCCCCGGAACCCCCTAGAAGCTCGTGGCTGTTGACCACTCGCTTAGCTCGCTTTGCTCGCTTCATTCCGCCTATTAAACATATTCTTCCATCTATTCCAATTTCTAACTACAACCCTGCCTTTCTCTCACCACATGCATTGTGCAAATTGTGGATGTGGCATAGATAGCACAACTCTGAAAACTAACCAGTTGGTCGCAACCAATGAAAGCTGCTGTTGTTGCAACCAGCCACTATGGTGGCAAACACAGCCATTTACAAGCTCCATGGCTGCAGGAAATTTACTGCTTAATGGTGGGATTCTCTTTTCTAGTAACTATTATGGCAATATCGCTGATCTTGCAGAGGTAACGAACATTCAGTTCTTCAGCCAAAGAAATTTTAGCTCCACTGGGAAAAAATTCCTGTCCTTTACATCATGGCAGATTTACTGAGATGGTTTTGAGAAATATGCTGGCTGAATATGGAGTTAACCTGCTGTTCCAGCCTGCATACTTTCCGCACTTGAACACTTGCGAGCTTTGTTCCAACCAGATCAAAGCTTTCCTCAATCGCCATCTTATGTTAGCAGAAAATGAAACAGAAATTGCCATCTATTAGTCCTGCAGCAGAATCTCACCGCAAAATTCTGATTTAGAATTTATTTCAATACCCAGACAAAAAAAATTCTGAGGCTTTGAGAAAAATATTGCATTGATTTCCTGACTTGCTTGTAGAAAAATCAAGATCAAATCCGTATCACATATAGCAATATAATAACAGAATAACATTGTAGAAGTATCAATGATAGGAAATAAAGTGGCAGCAATTTCCAGTTGTTGGATGTTCCATGTGAGGTTTGGTAAAGGTACAGAAAACACCGTACTTTGCGTGACAAAAGCGCCTGAAAATTACATGCTACTTGAAGGTCTAAGGTCAACACAAAATTTGCATATTTCTACCGTTAATTTGTCAAGGCACTGTGGAATGCAGAGGCCAAATTTTCATCAGTCAAACTGTTTTTCAAGATAGTTCCTGTGCAAATCATTTGTGTGGCACCCACTCAATGAATTTGGAACATCTCGGAAGCAAAGTCGAAGGTTTTCCTCTAGTTACGTTCAATTTCTAATGGACTTGGACTGAAAAGATTAGCAGTAGAGTTTGGAAAGCCGAGGTTTTCAAAAAACAAGTTCCCTAAAGTACATTAGATCATCAGATCTAGATGTGTTGTTTCCCTCGCCGCATAAACTGTTGCTGGCAGAAAAAAGAATCATTGAGACTGAACTCGAACAGCTGAAATGGCAAAAAATCCTGGACAAAAAGCAGACTTTGCCACCAAGAGAGTTCATCCCTTCGTCCACACAAGGTTCCCCTGGACGTTCAGTGTCATCACCTATGCACGCGTCAAACCTGGTGTTGTTCAACAAATTCTACAGCTGCCTGACCAACACCAGCACTGTTAGCACAAATATTGAAAGTGAAACTGCTGAAGATAAAAAAGCTCCCCAAGTCTGTAATTAGACAAGTTCTTATCTTCAGAAGCCGGACACAGAACTTAAGATAGTGAGCTTTTGGCTGCACAGATACAAACCGCATGAGATTTATTGACGTAGAAAACACAAGCATTCAAAAATTATGAAAATGGAAGCAAAATTATGAAAATGGACAGCAAAAGCTGAGTACGTTTTGTCACACTGCAGGACACAATAAGAACAAATACAGCAAAGGTCCATGCAAAGGAATTTCCTTCTACAACAACCACAACAAACATCCAGAAGTTAGGGCAGAAATAAAAGAGCAAGTGGTTAAAGACTTGGTGAAAAGGCAAGAAAAGTCAAAGAATGAATTAGACGTATTCAAGGCTGCAAGAGAAAGAGCAGCAAGTAGTTTCTTCGCAGTGATGAGTTTATTAGTTGCCTTTTCATTGACGGACATAAACAACTTTTCGCCATAAGTCCCTCTTTTGTGATTGGTCCGAAATGAACAAACTCCAATTCTTTTGTTCTAAACTCATCTTTGTTCTGAACTCGTGATTGGCAGAATATGTTGGGTGGCCTGGTTGAGTTTGCTACACTGTAACTCAAACCTCTACTGTTTCATTGCATGGCATTGGTGGATTGACTATTCCGCAATAGGACCGGGAATTACGGCTTCCTTTTGCTCACAAATCTCTTACAGGGTAATTATTTGTGAGATCGGGGCAAATGATTTAAGTTCTCAATCTCCCGATGTTGTTATGAGGGAGCTTTTAGACTTGGTATATTTTTTGCAGTCTGTTGACTTCTCTAATACTGTCAGTGTTAGCAAAGTCCTTCTTCGACAGCATCATGGCACAGGTTTGCCTTGGGCAGATATCAATAGGGTCACCACTTTCAATAAAATGCCTGAGGTGCTTTTTGAATGATACCTGATGGCATTTGTTTGAATTGTTCTGGGCAGTATTGTCCATATTGGAGTTACAGGGTTCTATAGTAAAAGGTATCTCCTTGCTTTCCAATAGGCCTAGTACATGAGATGTTTGTATGCTGCAAACATACGCTACATGAATACAATTTTACTCAGACCATGCTATCATTAAATCTTGTAAATCATTTTTTATCCATTGAATTTTCATGTTGCTTGGGTGCTATAGTGGTTACTGCACACTAATAATGAATTTACTTTTGTGGAGCATGTTACGACAGAATTGGTCACATTTACGTCCTCTATTCATTTATAATTTAGTACCCATACCAACTCTAGGCTGGGTAGATAATCCCAACATACTGCTGTTCTGTGTGATTTTGTTAAACATCTAATCATGCAACTACAGCGCGTTGAAAAATTATAGGGGCTTTCATCGACTTGGGTATCAACCTTGATTCCAACTGAAGATGAAACTAGTCATTATGAAATAGCTGTGGCCTGTTACTCAGAATGTGGAATGCTTCAGGGACAAAAACTCATATCAGAAAAACCAAACCTAGGTGCCATATGGCTGCCTTCCTCTGCTCAGGAGCCAGGTTTCCACCACCCAATCACAAAGTTTTTCCACAGCCCCACAACGTAGGCAAGCACTTGTAGTGCTTTCTTTTGTCTCTACGTTTACTGCCCCATGCCTGTCCAGTATGATTCTGAGCAACGTAGGTGACCTTCTATTTGTATTGCTCGGAGATGGCACCACTTTGTGTGTTTCAACTGGAAAAGGTCCTACACTACACCAGCCTTTTGTTGTTCACCTAGGTTTTTCCCCCAACCCTGCTCGGACTGTAGCTCAAATTTTAGCAGGAAAGTAAAATGCTGTGTGTTGTACCATTATAAACAGCTCTCTCTAATTATATTTATGGAGGCTTGATTCTACTGTAATATATGTAATAACTAAATTTTCATTTCCATGGCTATCCTAATGTGGCAAAATAACAAGACATGAATTGGCACAGATTCATCTTTTATACTCTCAATTTATGTAAAATAAGAAATAAGAGAATCAAAACAGGACGCAACAGTACTAGCAGTTGCAGTGGCCATAAAGAGAATCAAAGACACTTGCAGTAAATAAGGTCATTCACAATATTTTTTGTAACTTAATCTAAGAAGAAAATTATTGTGAAGAAATTGTCAATAGCTTTTAATGCAATGAGAAGCAATAGTATTTAACTGATATTTTTTGTTATTTATGTGATGAATTTCAATTGTTGACTACTGGACATCTACATTATATAGATTTATGTCACTCCCCAAGCCAATAATACAGTCACTCCCCTGACCAAATACAACAACTTATGTCTTCACTATTTTTCGTATGCAAGTGCAAAATTATTAAAGAGGGATCCACTGTAATCAGCTAGGCTGTAGTGGTCTCCCTGCCTAATAAAATTTGAGGTATACAAGAATTTTAGTTAGGCAAAGTTAAATAAATAAAAAAATTAAAAAATGCAGAATTCCCTCACAGGGCCCTGAGAGAACATTCTTAGTTTTATCCATTCTTATTATTTTGACAGCATGTCAAGTGTGTCAGTTGATATTTATTGTAATTGCAAATTTTATATTGTATTTGAAATTTTAACAATTTTATGTGGTTAAATCTAATTTAGGCTAAGTTAGACACGAATCAAGATTGCTGTCAAGCAGTCCTCCTCAGAGTGGGTATGGGGTGGCTAGGAGATTTGTGCAGGGGCACCTGGATTCTGAGCTAGGTTTCAATGTCAAATCATTCTGCATGTTTTTCACTGCTGGAGAGATCTCATTAAGTATTTCTTGTCCTTCGATCTTGCTGCTTTCAGACCTTGTGTTTTTTGCTGGTTTAGGGTGGGCTGGAGAATAGTAACAACAGTATGCAGACAGCTCCTGTTTTGCTGCCCACAGAAGATGTCACAAGGGAGAATTGCATCACCCGTGCAAAATTCAGAAAGCATGTGAAGTTATTAGTCACCAGTACCCTGCAAATTTGTAGTCTGGGTGATAAGTTTTACAGGATGGCAGTTTTTCAATCGAGCTGTTCATCGAAACTCCTTGGCATTACTCTGGTCTACTAAAGCTCTTTTCTACCTCAACATTAAAAAAAAGGTTAGTTCAACACAAGTAGATTTCAATTTTAATGCAGCTGACTTAAAAATATGGGAAAAATTCCTCAAGCAAACTGAAGTGTTAGTGTATGCACAATGACAAACTGAATGCTAATGAACTTAACACAGTTGCATCTTCCTTTTCTTTTTTGTCCGCTGCGTCCGCAAAATATTCTCAGAAATAAGAGATAAGCTTTTAAGAGAATTTGAAACCTTGAAAATGTGGGGTTGACTCATACATGAGTTCGACTCATACACAGGTAAATACAGTATCTGTCAGCCATACACTCTCTGCATATCAAAATCAGTTTTCCTGATCCTCTTATTGATTGCTTGCAGTTGTAGCGAGTGCTCAGAGGAATTAAAAGAACTCAAGGTGACTCTTCGCCATTACGCCTACAGGTTACAGGACAACCTCATGGTGGCAATTTTCCGGTTTTTGGACCTGAGTATACCAGACCATTATATGGTTTGCACAGTGTTTGATTTGCTTAATTTGGTTTCCTTTACTCCACAGAGTTAACTGTTCCTAATCGGGCTAGCTTTTCATTAGCCATCCCCCAGGGGGTAGCTGACATTGCAATTGATTTGCATGTGTCTCCATCATGTCTAAGGGTTAGGATCAAGACTTTGAAAACAGATCCTCTCCTTCCTTCCTTTCCCTCCTTCTTACCCTCCTTCTTTCTTTCCCTCTTGCTTTCTTTCTTGTTTCCTTCAAGTTGAGTACGTCATTGAGTTATTTACTATTGAATTGGATTTTTCAAGTTATGTACAAAATTGAAAGGAACACCAAGGAAAGATGACAAATGGACATGTGAAACTTCCAATACATAGGCCAATCTTTATAGTGTCATTAACATGTCACATTTCTAGAGGTCATGCATTCCATCACCAACAATTCTGATCATGAGGAATCTGCACCGCGTCAGCAGTGCTCCCTGTGAATCGAATATGGCGGCCGTGGGTATAAAGAGATATGTCAGCTGCCGTGTGAGTGAAATTTATTAGCAACTACATAATCTATCATCTGTGGTGTTGTACGATACACATAAGAAGAGGCAGAAAACATACCCACAGACGTATAATGTGGAACGAATAATTCATCGTCGAAAGGTTCGGAATGTGAGTATTACCAGACTTTTGAACAAACGAGGATAAAATTTTAGGTTTATATTGTAGAGATCGATAATCTGATGGATTGGTTTAAGTCCTATGTGGAAATAAATAAATGCGAAGTTTAAAAAAAGTCCCGATTTTTTTTTTATTATTTTGCGATCGAGAGATACTTATATGTAAACGTTTGCATTGCTAAGGATCACCAGCATCTGATAAAGTGGGAAGATTGACCTCTGGAGAGCTGCACATGGGAGCTGTCGTTTCATCTGACACCAGAACTTCTCAGGTCAGTTTTACCTTAGAAACCCTTCTTCAGAAGTTCTGCATTTTATTTTCCTGAGATTATGAAAGTGATAGATATCATGAATTTGCAGGAGCTATGAAAAACCACCAAGACCAAGTCAAGTAAGACTGCATGAGGTCGGCCAGCAATTTAAGTCGGCGATTCTTGCAGGCCTCAAGTCAAAATCACTTGCACCAGCAGAGCTCGAGATTAACGGTAACCCGTTAACCAACAGCTAATGGTTTTTAACATTTGGTTACTAAAAATGTACCCAAGTAACCCGACATGTTCAGTAAAACTTTTCATTAAATTAAGTATTATTAGCATTCACAGAAAATCTTCTTAAAAATAAATATTAATTTTTACAAAAGGCTGCTGTTTCTTTTTATTTTGCATAAGATTGTTCTCTATCTTGAACAATTTGTTCTAAAAGATATGCTTACAGCATAATCAAACAACAAAAAACGATCACTTCACAGAACTCAAGGTAACCAGACACAACCTTAAAAAAAGACAACCATAATAAAATTACTTCTGCCATCTTGCTTATTTTAGCATTTGTTTTGTTTCGTTTTGTTTTTTTCCATAAGTGGCTCATTAGTACAAACTGGTTATTATACAGAACAGATGCAGAAATCATTGGATAGTTTTATCAGGAAAAGACCGCCACTTGAAAGTTATGAAGAGGAAACTGTAGATCATGAAAAACAACAACAAACAGGTACAGTTTTGAACACTACAGAGGACTCCCAGAGACACTATGAAGAAAAGTGAAAAGAAGGAGGAAGAACTTTTTGGCCAAGAATGGAGAAAGGTTTTTTCCTGGTTGCAGTTCAACAAGTCTAAACAAACAATGTCTTGCAGTTTTTGTCGTGAATTTCCCTCTCTCAAAGACAAGAGCAGTTCCTTTATCACAGGTAGTCAGGCTTTACATATCAGAAACATAAAAGCACACACAAGCAATCGTAAGCATGAGACATGCTATGCAGCCAAACAGCAAATTGCCCAACAGCAAAAAGGTTCGAGGGACATTGTATAAGCCTTGAGGCAAATGTCACCCGAAACTGAGGAGAGGGTGAAAAAGCTTTTCAACAGCTCTAATTACATTGCGAACTGTGAACGACCGTTTAGTGACTTTGCAAATTTATGTAAATTCGATGTGAAAAATGGTTTGTCTTTGCAGGACACTTACATTAATGACAAAGGTTGTCGTATTTTTGTCAAAACAATAAATAGTGTTATGAAAGATGCAGAATCAATGCAGGTGAATGGATCACGCTTTATTTCAGTCATGGCTGATAGTGAGACAGATACACGTAACAAGGACCTGGAACTTGTCTATATAAGATTTCTTGGTCAAAAACACAAACAGAAAAGAAAGGACAATGTAAACAAGTGTTAACTTGCCTATATTTTATTTTAAGGGTCACAATGTAATATGAACCATCCATACATTAGTTTGTCCCATTTATTAGCACAATTTTCTATTAATATATTTAAAATTCATGAACCGATTCTTGGATAACGAACTTTATGATTTGGTTCGTAAACTTTATGTCCACTAGCCCAAAGGGTTAGTAGTCCAAAAAAATAATTTTGAGCCCTGACCAGTATACATACCCATGGAACTAGATTTGTGTGCTACGTCAGCAAGAACAAGGGGGTGGATTCAGATCATAAAGGGTTAAAGCTGTATAAAAGAGAAGAGCTGTCTTTGTTGAACTCCCTTCCAGACTATTGTTGGTATTTTCTTGATGATCATGGCCAGGGGCAAGCAGTAGAATCCCATCTGAAAATAAAACCTGTGTTGAGTTGGACTCCTGCCCACCAAATAAATAAAGATGGCAAGTTGATACCAGCACCTAGAATGCCTGTAGGGAAACTAGGTGTTGACATATTAAGAAGGCCATGCTATGTCGACAACTTGTTTGAATAAATAATGATTGTTGATATCTCACGATATCAATGATTACAAGTAGTTTTGTCTCTACAGTATTATATATGTTGTAGTTCAATTTTATCCTTGGTTCAATTTTTATGTTATTTTCTTTTATATTCATTATCATATATTAACATAAAAAAGAACAAAGGAAAATAAGCACCCGTGACTATAACATGTAGCGGGACACCTTAGACGCTGAGTTTGGTGGGGGCAAATTTAAGCGCCTCTTTCGTGGGCCTATGCAGAGTGGTTGTAATAGGAAAGACATGGGCAGCCAAGAAGGGTAATTAAAAGTTATTCATTGACATCCACGTTTACTTAGAAAGCGAGTTTAATCAGTAGAAAAGTAACACTGTACACAGTTCTGAGTGGACAGTTATGTTGAGACTACATATAAATAGGCGTCACTGAAAGAGGTGTGAAGCTCTCACCATGAGGTTAGTAAGTCCCAGTTCTATATTACATTACTCATTACAAATAACCCTTGTATGCTTTCATAGGAAAAAGATACAAGTTAATTTTTCATTCAGTTATAATAATACTTCTTATTTCAGGCAACGGCAAATGTTCCCTGTGTAAGTACTCAAACTCAGAACAAAAGTATGCAGAAGTCACCATTTAGCACCAAGCCAGAAATCCAGGTAAGAAGCCAATTTGAAATTATTCATTCAAAATGATTTAGTTGTTTGGTTTGTGGACACAAACTATATTCTGAATGAAAATTGAAATAATGTCTGTACAAATTGAATCCTAGCAAGAAGTATCAAACGTTCAGTTCAAATAAAGTTATAGAGGAATGCCATTTGGAAAACAGATGAACATTAAAACACCAGTTGTAGAAATTCATGAAAAGGAATACCAGTCAATTTGTGTTTGTGTTGTCATGGATATTGTTTTTTCAATTTTCTCCAGAGTAGTTTTTATAAAATTGTAAACGTATGAGTAAATAAATAAAGTTGATGTTGTTGTTAGTGTAACAAGCAAGCACTTCATTAATTTGGTTATATGTTATGTTTTGGTTTTCAGATAGAAGCAGTAAAATAACCTCAAGGGTCGCTTTTGGATAAAGACTGATGGGACCGGTGTGAAAGCAGCCTTACAGGAGTCATTGCGACGAGAGTTGAATGGTGACGTGGATTTGCTGGATGGTAAGCTGCAAGATATACGGAGGGAGTATGAAGCAAGAATATCGAGCTGTGAAACAATAAGTGAAGACAATAACATAAGCAGGGAAGATTTAGTTATCGCATTTGCAGCACTGATTGCTGCCCTAGAGGAAGACATTGAATTTCTTGATGATGGTCTCCAAAAACGAGCAGTCTGAGAGTCTTTTCGTTCAAAGTTCAACAGCCCCTGCACTCCAGTTGAGACTCTGAAAAGCCTTGCTTGGGACATTGTAGAATTTCAAACACTGTTGGAACAGGCATCCTTCTTCAAGGAGCAAATCATTACTTTCATTGCTGACTTGAATTTGTCGCGATCACAAGCACCACGAGCATCTTACTGGAGCCTGTGGCTGAAACAATCCCCTGGCTATTTGCAATTCTTGCAAAACCTCTTCCAGAAAAAGCAGATTTGTGCAACACACATTCTTGTTTTCATGGTGGCCAACAAGCAGCGCATCTGCAAACCTTACGCCATTCCCACCCAGTATGTGCCTTATAAAGAGATTAGAGACCAGGAAGTGAGGGATCTCACCAAGAAAATCAAAATTGAAACGACTAAGGCACATCTCAAAGTTGTGGGTGTGTACTATTTTTTGACATAATGAACAAAAATGATATGAATAGGTAAAGCATGTCTGTTCTGTCCCAGTTTGGTTTTTGTCAATCTTGCCAACCAATTCAAGGAAGGATATCCTTATGCCTGGATTAAGAGACCATCCCTCGTTTTAGCATCTACAATTGCCTAGATGATATTGTTGACAAAAAGTCAATTACAGGCACCAAATAAGAACCTTCCTCTCCTGGTTGCCCATTGCTCACAAACATTGTTGCTTAAGCTCCTTTGTTTTGAATGTCTTTTTTTCTGCTATCTGTAGGCACCAGTACTGATGGTGAGTTTGAGCAGTTAAGGAGGAGGGGTGAGACCCACCCACTGCACATTTGGCAGCTAGCTCATGATGCTCATGACAGTGTCAGCAAGATGAGTGAAACAACTCTGTTACAGTTGCTTGAATTGCAAGGGGTTATTAACAGTATAGTTTCCGTCCTAAACACTGTAGGCCATATTTGACCACTATTTTGTTTTGGTGTCCTGTGACCTGGATTTTAGATCATAGTTTCCTAATGTACAATTTTGCTAATATTCCTCAGACAAGTACTTTTGTACTATGGTCAAACCCCTATTTAGTGGCCACTTATTAACAGCCACCCTAGTAGGCAGCCAGTAATCAAGTCCCGATGAGGGCTTTTCTATTGTTTTGACCTCTATTACGTGGCCAACCCCTTTTAAGGGCCCACTATTCATTTCCCTGGCTGTTTAATAGGGGTTGAACTGTAGGATGATTGGCAGTCAAAAGATCCTCAAAATCAGTTGACATTGTTTTTTATTGTTTGTGATGTCTCGAGTGCAGTTGCAATAGTGTTGTTTAATGGTTATATTTAATAATCTTTTCAATTAAAATGGCACTTGAAATTAAAATCAAATGAACTAGTAAGACTCATTTCAAGTAATCATACAAAGTTTCAATAAATGCAGTTGATGCCAATGGTCTTCCAGTTGTGGCCCTTCCAAATTCAGCTATCCCACGTAAGGTTATTTTTCAACTACATGAGCTGAGAAACAACCAGATGTTGAACTTGGAAGATGCAGTAACATTTGTTAGAGGGAAACTGGTCCCTGTTGGGTATGCACCACACCCCTTCAGAGAGGACACACTTGAAAGCGTGCTTGACAAACTAAGATCTGTGGTGGCCATGTACCAGTTCAGATGTGATGTCCAACACTGGAAAGATCAAGGTATTGATTTCAGCCTGTACGCTTATGTGCCAGAGGTGGACCCAATCACTGGAGACATTCACCATGAAAGAGCAGACCACAACCACTTACTAAAGAGGATTGCTAAGCACACCAGGGATGGCAACAACAGTGAGCTCATTTTATGAAAGGTTTGATGAAGCCATGCGCAACCCCATGATGGGACTCACCTATGCAGCATTGTTGGGTTCATGCAAGCAGTCAGTACCAGATGCTGAGAAATTGTTCTTTTTTCATGTGGCCACATTTTGCAAAGACAACCACTACCTTGCAGAAGCAGAATATGTTGAGACGGTAGCTTTATGGCACGAAGCATCTGGTGGACGTGGCCTCAGTCGACTACAAAGATGCAGGCAGAACTATCAAATGCTTAATTACATCCTTGATGAGTGGATCCCTTGGCATCAGGACAATTATGATCTGTCTACATTTGACATAAACAAGTAAATTTACGCCCATAAACTATTATTGACATATCCCTGTAATATGCAGTTTATTCCACCAGAGCGGTGCAGGTTAATGGTAAATCATTGAAAGATCTGTGTAGATAAAGTACAACAAGAATGTGGCACGAAAAGCATTGTAAACATGTTTAAGAAAATATAACCTTGTGAATGAAAATCATCACAAACCCTTTCCATAGTGTGTTTTGATTGTTGACTTTTTAATCAATCAATCGTTTTTTTCAATCATTTTTTCATTTCTTAATGAATGTTCATTTTACAGTTGGACTGGCCCGCAGATAGCTATGCTATTCTAGGCGGGCCATTCTATCAATAGTTACAAACACTTTTCTTTTTTAATTATTATTATTATCATTACTATAATTACTATGATTATTACTATAATTACTATCTAATGATTATTACTATAATAAATAGAAAAATAGAAAGGTAGAAAAAAAGTGAATAAAAGAAAAAGAAAAAGAAAACATGGGAAAAGAATGAGAAAAGAAATACCTGTAGAATCTTCATTGAACTATGTCTTCATTGCAATTTGCCGCCTCATCCGTGGAAATGAATGTTCTATAGCACATAATAAAAGAAATTGACATTGTTTACTCTGGTTTGAATTTGTAGGCCTATAGTGAGTCTGAGAGGGTTTTCTCAAGAAACCATCATTGAAGTGACAACCAACATTGAAAATCAAGAGTTTCGTTGGTGACAAAATCAAGAAATTGGCTATGTGGAGAATCCCTGAACATCAGAAACTGATGACCTCGAGTGTTTTTATGGTGTGCCACACTTGGTTGGGTCCATATTTCACCCTCAAGGATTTCAAGCTAAAGTAGAGGAAGATTGTGCAATATGTACATGTGTTGGATCCTGTGAATATCCTGGCCACTTCTATCTTATGCCTGGGTTTTACCGTTGGAAAGAAATGTTCTGAAATTGTGACATAAAAATTAACTACTGTTTTAAAAAGACTAATTTTGTTCATCATGGATTATTCATTTATTGTGAGTAAAGTTATGGAACACTGCATTTGTAATAGACTTTATTCCCATGTCTCGCAATCTATTACATCCTTACAACACGGATTCATGCGTTCCCGTTCATGCTCTTCGCAACTCTTATCCGTACTCCATTCAATTGGGGAGGCACTAGACAAAAATAAACAGACGGATATTTTGTACCTTGATTTTGCCAAGGCCTTCAACACAGTTGATCACGTCATTCTTATTGAAAAGCTCAAATGGTACGGTGTCACAGGTCAACTGTTAGATTGGTTTTCTGACTACCTAAAGGACAGATCGCAGAGAGTTGTGATTGACAGCACCGCCTCTGAGCGTCTACCGGTCACTTCCGGTGTACCCCAGGGTAGTCTTGTCGGCCCACTCCTCTTTGTGATATTTATCAATGACCTCCCTGATGTCATCCATGAGCAAACCAGCACCACTCTGTATGCTGATGATACCAAGCTGCACCGTACTATTTTGTCAGTGAAGGACTGTGCTATTCTCCAACAGGATCTGACAAGTTTAAACACCTGGAGCCACGAATCAAATATGAAGTTCAACGCCTCCAAATGCAAAGTGCTAACAATTACGCGAAAGAAAACACCTGTAAATCATGAATATCACCTTGGCAAGGTAAACATACAACACGTTCAGAAAGAAAAAGACCTCGGTGTAACTATTACTAAAAATCTAACGTGGGACTCACATGCAATGCGTATTGTACTCAAGGCTAATAGAATGCTGGGACTCTTAAAGAGAACTTGCCAACTTATGACCGACATCAAAGTAACGCAGACACTTTATCTATCTCTCGTGAAGTCACAGCTTACTTATGCCACGGAAGTTTGGTCTCCTGCTAGTGTCAATTTGAGAACAATCTTAGAAAGAGTCCAGAGGTGCGCCACTCGCTGGATACTAAGAACTAGAATCGGCAAGATGTCCTACAAATGATTGATTGCTGACTCTTCGCTTGTTACCACTAACATATGACAGGGAACTGAGAGATCTTTTATTTCTCTATAACTGTATTTCTGGATATACTGACCTAAAAATTGAACGATAGGTTACTTTTACCACACATGGCCGGTCCCGCTCTAAGAACCCCACCCTCATACTAAAACCTGCTTACTGTAAAACCGCAACTTTTCAAGCTTCTTTTTTCAATAGAATTGTAAAACCCTGGAACACTATCTGTAATCTCACCCCTCAAGACAAATTTTCTAGCCCAAGTTTATTCAAATATTTTTTGCACGCCACTTATTTTACTTTACTGGACACTACTTATGATATTGACATGCCCTGCTCCTGGTTCCTCTTCCGTAACTGCCCTTGCCACCACTCTTAATTTTCTGTGACTAATATTATCCGCGTCTTGTTTTAAACTATTGTAATTAATTAGATTTAACTATAATTTTTAACTATAAGTAATTATTAGATTTTATTGTAATTTTTATCAAATTTAAGATTTTCTATCACCATTCTTACTAGCTTCTAGGGTTGCGCCTCGCATGGGTAACTTTATTTTCCCGTTCGCGCAATTCCTATTGGTCCTTTTCTTCTTTAATTATATTGTAATTTTGTGACCAATAAAGTTGATAGACAGACATTCAGTCAAGGTTGTCAAAGGTCAGGGCATTCAAAATTCTTCAAGGCCAGGCAAAAGCTGGGGAATTTTATTTTGATTCAGGGGAAATTGATATTTTGAAGAAAAGTCAAAGAAAATAGCCCAATTTTGATATAATATAAAAATTCAGCCTAAAATAATAGACCTCAGTACGAGGCTCTGGGGAATAAAACTCCCAAACTCTGTATTTATTCCCCAGAGCCTCGTACTGAGGTCTATTACTTAAGGCTGAATTTTAATATATCGTAATTGATCTATTGAAATAATTTAACATGGCTTATTTAGAGTTTGACATCTCCGCTAGCCCAGTAGCCCGAGGCTAGTAGAAATGAGGTCGGGCTAGTAAAATGTCATGTTTAATAGCCCATGGGCTAGTAGAAAAATTTAAAGAATTAATATTTATTTCGTGTGTTTTAAGTTCATAATTGTCGAAAACAAAAAAACTTTCAATTGTAAGGACAATATTAATAAAGAAAGTACAAAAGTACCACTCTGTGGCATCTATCTTGTTGTAAAATATCACTGGAACCCAGACCCTACACTTACTGGAAAATGTACTCCCCAGTTCTCTCCCTACCCATCTTGCAACGCCTCACACACCGCCTCGCACTTGAAGCGATTGTAGAGAAGATGGAGCAATAAAGCGGTGCCGCCAAGCAAAAAGGCGAAAACCAGTGAAACCAAAGAGTAATAAAAGGAAAAGAGCATTTAATCTATCGTGGAAAGGAAGTTTTTCGTGGCTCCAGTATCATGTTATTAACAGTGAGGGTAAGATGCTCTGTGACATTTGCAGAAGGTATGATCGTTCCGGTTCATGTTCAGTTGAAACAAAAATTTTAAGCTAAAAACCAATAGGGCCCATGCTTGATCAGTCTTTCTTTTCATGTATGTTGTAAGGGGCAAAGTAAGGAATGTGAAAATAGAGTAAAATAGTAAACAGACCTGGGCTACAAAGTTGCGTTTTGGGCTAATAGATTTCAGAAATGACTAGCCTGCTGGCTACTAATACAGCTGATCAGATTATTTAAATTACTATTAAAGGCTGGTAGAAACTAGACCTGACATTTTGCATTTTTCTGGTCAGGGAAATTTTATTGTTATCAGTTAAAAGTCAGGCAGTTTTGAAATTAAAAGCAATGTCTGTGGTAACCATGTCAGTGACTACACATTGATTTAGGGAAAGCTTTGAATGACCCTTCTTTAATTCTACATTTTTAGGGAATTTAGAAAATGTATGGATCTTCCCTTCTTTTACCATACTCTGAATGAGAGGTTCTCAGTGGACTTGTTGCCATCATTTGATGAACCACCACCAGGCTGTGGAAGTGACAATGAAGATTATGATAACCTGACAAAGAACCCATACCGTTTGCACTGTCTTGTTAGAAATACCAGGGAAGATCAATCCATATTTGCTGCCAGTCCGTCATTTCTTCCAGCCAGAAACAGAACATCGGCAAGACAATGATTTCATTGTTTTGATATTGGGTTACCCCCTGTTTCTCAAGGATAGCAGTTGTATCTTGATATCTTTAACCCCCAACAATAATAATTATTTTCTCCTTACAATACCAATGGCATGAGGCAGACAAGTGCTGAAAATATAGATTTAAGAGAAACTGTCACAGCTTGATTCGTAAAGAAATAATTTTTTTTAACTAAACCCTACCAGAACAGAGGGTTTTTATATCCACGTGAATACTAAGTTATGTAAAGGAATCTTAATACAAAATCAAGTATGTCTTTGCAAGAGTGTGTCAATGGAAAATAATTTGTATATATCCTCAAACCAAAAAATGGTAAGCAATTAAAATTCAAGACTTGCTAAAATCATTGGTCAAGGGTGATCAAAGAAATAAAGTTTTTTAATAAATGTTATCTTGTTATTGTATAGCTGACTTTAGGTATTTGGGTTACAACCAGGCCAATAACTGAATTTAATACAATGTATGAACATCTGACAATCACTTTTTGTGTGGCTTACACAAAGTGTGTAGCCACATTATGGCATGATCGGATTTATTTGTCCATGAGAGTCAAGCGCCTGTCACATGGTCTAGTGTGCTACAGCGCATTAGTCTGGGTCAGCCATCTTGGTTGTAAGCATGGTCTTGAGTGATTTCAGGTGATTGTATCGGTGCAGACTGCACCACTGAGTGTCTCAAAGTGTTTGAAAGTGTTTAAAAGTGTCTGAAGCTGAATGTATCAAAGTGAAATAAGCTGTATTGTAGTTACATTCTCCTTGCACTGTTGAGAATTCATGGAGACATATTTCAAAATGACAAAAGTAAGTATGGGGATCTCAACTGAACAATACCGGTCAAGGATTGTTATTACGTGTTAGTGAACTCGAAACCAATTGTCTAGATTTTGGAAACTTGTGTTATTTCAACTTGTATGTTGTGTCAGAGATTGAACTCTAAACTAATTGTTAGTTTGTTCAGGAACACAGAACACTGAAGAACAATTTTGGAAATTTGCAGTATTTCAACTTTTGTCTTGTTATTAGATGTAAGCGAACTCTGAACCAATTGTTTAGGTTTTGGAAACTTGTGTGATTTTAACTCGTGTGTTGTGTCAGGGATTGAACTCTAAACCAATCGCCAGTTTGTTCAGGAACATGGAACACTGAACAACAATTTCAAAAACTCGTGTTATTTAAACTTTCGCCTTGTTATTTTCTAAGCGATTGAACTCTAAACCAATCATTAAAATATTTATGAGTGTATTTCTTGTGGTTGTAAACCAATAATTTCATGTAAGTATGCTTTCACTTAAAACAACAATAAGACGAAATTTATATTCTCTGCCCAGAATAACTTAACGGTGTCTATAGCGTCCTTTCATCTGGAAAGAAAAAATTGACAATCCTTCCTTCATCAAAATTTTGACCTTGGAAACCTGCAATTTCATCGCCATTCCTCAAACATATGTTCTCTTCCCCAAACCCCATACCTAATTATCAGTGGGAATAGGTACTGAGGGACTGGTGTGAGCGCACCCTCCATACCCCTTCCCTGTTGCCACGCAGGCCACAATATTATAGCAAAGGTACATATTTTTAAATGCACATAGAAACTGGATTGACTTTCCAAAAAAACTGTGGTACAACAAGGCACATAGCCTAACTTTTTGGCAAGTAGTAAATTTTGACAAATTGAGTAATAACATGTAGTTTACTCTAATATTTTCATTTCTGGGTTCATGAGCATCTTGAAAACCCTTTAAATTCAGCAGTCCAATTTCAAGGGTGAAAGTACTCAAAATTGGTTTTTTGTCCTAGTGCTTTCTCCTTATTCTCACACATGTCCATTGAGCCACAAATGCACAGCAAATGTCTGGTTTGCACATGTTTTCAAGCTCTCGCTGTCTGGCATTTCTGCATGTGCACATGTCTATGCCGAAAACATAGCTTTCAACACAAAAGAAAAGCCCTTGAAATTTCAAAGTAGGGTCCTGGAAAGTCCTTGAATTTTTGGCCTGAAAAGGTGTACAAACCCTGTCACTTACTTCTCAGGCAACAAGTACTGCTGCTAACTAATCGTACAATTGTCACTTAAGGCAATATATAAGAATTTCAATTCTGATTGTTTTTTCTATTGACCATCATATTGAAAAGTGTTCACCTCTGAAGAGACATTGGAACTCCATACTTCTCCTCTAAGTGATATCCAGACAGTTACTTCTTCCAATATCCAGAATTAAGTTTTCAATGTAAGTTATGGAAAACTTTATCCAGTTAGACTTATTATCACCTACTTCCAGCTCATATTTTTCCATTCAGTTTAACTTCCATTACATGTTACAAGTGGACTTGTAAACCACACATGTACGCATTGCGGAACTATTTTTCATCATATTACTGTTCACTTAAATTTACCATGACATGAAAACTTCCAAAGACTGTTCAAAATCACCCAACATCCTACACAGAGTTTTGAGTTTGATTAGCAAATACTTATGACAGTCTCTCAAAGATTGCTGAAAATCACCTGTGTTGTCTATCTAATTTTGCCCTTTATACTCAAATTATTACTAAGAAATCACACTTCCTCATTGCTGCCGATAGGTAGCCTTCATATTCTTGAAAGCGTTTGAGAAGTTTCGTTCGATCGATCGATCGTTCAGATAGAGAATTAGCCTATCAGCAATCCACTTTAAAATATGAGCCAGCAGCCAATCAGCAGTTCCCTTATAATCGATGAAACTCACATGTGCTCCGTTTTGACGTCTCTCGTGTTTCACAAGAAAGATAAAGCGTTTGCGATCTATTTGGGTGAGTTTTGCAGCTCTTTTGTTCTCTTTGATCGCATTTAACTTTGCGATCTCTTTCGATGACTTCTATTCGAGGAAGCATTCATCAAGGTCATGAAGCTTTCAGTGAGCATTCTAGACAACAGTGTGCATTTGTTTCACTTGCAGCTTTGCTTTTTCTCGCAGTGGAATACTAGAATCAAGGTTTACGCTGTTTACAGGTGAGCTGTGGTTTTTTTTTCGTTTCTTTGATCTCTTTTGCTGATCTGTTATGATTACTTCTATTCGAGGAAGCATTCATCAAGGTCATGAGGCTTTCAGTGAGCATTCTAGAGGCTGACAGTGTGCATTTATGTCACTTTCAGCTTTGCTTTTCATTCGATCGGATTTGGTCAAGTCTTGGACGCAAACAGATATCGATGCTATCTTATTTCATGGAGATCGCATGTATTTACATGCTCTAACTAATGTAACCATGTTGTTTTAGAAATAAATTAATTATATTTCCATTGAAGTTCCCATTGTCATATTTACATACAAACACACTACTAACAGCAGCACTCCCGCTTCTCAATGATAACCCCTAGTAAGATTAAGAATAATGTGGGCTTTCATTTTCTGAAAACAAATTTAATTAAAGTGGCTACGGCTTATCGTTGTACATGTACTTGTATAGTCCATCATTAGGCAGCCATTTTCCATTCTTTGTAAAGATTACAGATGCTATATCAGTCCACTTTGGAGAGTCTACCTTGATGTACCGACATTTGATGTTTTTAAATTTTGCTGAATTAAATTTAGGGACTTTTTCTATGGGAATATAACCAATCCTGTCCCCCTGTAAGTTCACTTTGGTTTGCACAACTTCCCAGCTGAACGCATGTCGCAGCTAAAATACGCCTATTTCTTGTTTCCAGTCCCGTTGTAACCAAAAACATTCACCATGTGGTGTGCAATTTATCGAAAGTAACTTATGTGCCTCTTACCTGAAGATATTTGGATCCTTTTCGGCGGTCAGGAAGGTTTCACACCTCGGGAACTTTATCACCGCCATAATCAGCTGAATGACACATGCACTGCTGTTTTCCACGGCCTGCTTGCGTGTACGGCACCATTACCAAAATCAGCCATTTGTGCACCGAAACAAACTTTTCCAAGCATATCGAAACCTTTACAGAAAGTTATCGAGCAAAGAACTACCGAGGTCGTGTCAAAATGCCCATTCAATCACTCGGGCTGCACTCGATGGCGGCCATGTCTCCGATTTCTCCCACTTCGTTCCCAGACCGCGGGTTCACCGCTAAGGTCCGCAGGTCCGCAGAGCGTGAATGTATATTAGCAGGTGATATGCTTCTGATATCAGTCAGTCATGTGTAAATTATGGCCTGAAAATTATGCCAAGCATAACGTATTTTCTTCACTTTTTACCATTAAATTTCACTTAAATCCTCGAATCTCGCTCTCGAGCTAATAACTGTTTGGAACCTATGCCCTCGATAAACACAGAGTTCAAAAACTGAATATTAGCTCGAGAACTAAGGTCGACCCACCTTGAGCGAACCCAAGGATTTTCTTCATTGGATACAACCCGTTTTCCTCGTAACTTAGATAGAAAAAGGAACGACAACAAAAATTTTCCTGTCGGGATTCTTGTTCTCAAAAAAATGAGTGGACAGCTTCCTCGTTTCAAATTGTTGTTTTCCAGATTTGGGCTAAGAAATCTGCAAGGATTTATGATGCACTTCCATAGCCATTCTCCTGTCAAAAGGGAGTTTAGGCCCCAGTGCACACTACACTGGAGAAATTTGAAAACGGATGTTTCGGTTTGAAAACGCGACAAATGTTCTCCATTTACACCGTACGTCGGAGAAATTTAACAACGCAAAAATCACAGACCATGATTATCGTGATTTAATCCACTTCCATAATGTCGCCACCAAGCGAAGTGTCCACGCCACCAATAACCTAATAAGGCAGTGAATGAAAAACGAGGAATAATCTATGTAGCGACTCGGAAAAGAAAACTAAGAAGGCAATGCATTGTCCATTTCAATGATGCAAAAGACTACTGCACAATCATAGCAAGAAAGTAACAAAACAAGAGCGCTGAAAACCGATTAGCCAGCTACTTCACCTCGACTACTTTACTCGACTGGTTTATCTCTTTGTTGGTGTTTGGTGGCGAGGTGACTTCACTCGGCGGCGAGTTCGTTGGTGGCGAAATTCCCCGGTGGCGAGGTGACCGGATAACCGCTGCCTACACCACGGTGGTCACGCTGAGAAATTAATATTCCCACCTTACCGACGAATTGTTCAGTCCTGAACTCATTCAGTTTTTATCTCGCTATGCCCAAAGAAAGCACTCGGAAAAAGAACATTAACAAATTATGTTGCGAATGCCAAGACTCAACAGGCCGTTCTTCGCAAACTTCACAAGTTTATTTTAAGATCACAAGGTTCGGTTTCCTCTCTCGCTCTGACTGTGTACTTGTGCTAAAAAGACTCAACACACGGCACTCCCTTAAAACTTAGCGAAACCTAATTTGATTGGCTTACAACCTTTTCTAAAGAGTTTCTTTGATCATGGAATGTTACCTGACACGCAAGCTTACATGTTTTGTCGATAAGATCATAGTTAGTAACTATGACTAATGATAAGATGAAACACGTTTACAATCTGGTGCTAATTAACTGGTAATCATCGACCGAACTAATTGAGACTGTCAGGCACGTGCTTCCGATTTCTATTATTCCCAGATTCCCTGAATCACGCAACTTCTTAATAAACGGCACGCAATGCATGCAGAAGCGATGATGTTTAAAAATTGTTCCTAGGAGATTGGAACATAAGCAGACAAACTGATTCTTAAACTTTTGGGTTAGAAATTTTAGGGGTTTACATTTAGGGTAGTCCATTGGTGGTTCATTTAAGTAGTTCATGTACCAGGTCCACCTTGTTAGTCCATGTGCTAGGGGTCAGCGAAATGTACCAACCCAAATAAAAAGCACTCCGCTGAAAAGTTCCTCTCTGTGAAATCAACACCTTATTATCTTTAAAGATATTTGGCAAAGCTAATTACCTCACCGGAAATTAATTTGTTGTTTTAACCGTATACTTGTCCAAGAGAAAATCATTTTCTCTTGACTTGTCATATCACGTGTGCGACCCGCTTGTCTATCTAAAATTGTATGTATGGAAGATATGTTATTATGAGTTTGCCCGTAAGCGCAAATTTATCCGACATTGTATAAACCAAAATCCACCCCCAAATCTTCGTTGAAAAGCTGAAATTAAAAGCACTCCGCTGATCCTACAAACAGCAAAGGAAAGCCGCAAAGTACAGGTTTCTCTCTCTGAAATGGACACTTTATTATCTTTACAGATATTTGGCAACGCTAATTACCTCACAGAAAATTAATTTGTTGTTAACCGTGTACTTATCATCAACAAACATTCGTATTGTCTTTACCCTGACAAAATTATTATCGATTGTTTAATCACAACCACTCTTTCGTTGACAGAAAATATAAAACAGCACATTTCCAAAACTTCGTAAAAAACTGAAAACTGCAAATGAATCGTACCCTGACTTCATTATCACTACTGTAAACTGTATATTTCAGTGCTCATACAATGCTCATTCAATTCACTTCAAGACTGGCAGAAGTACAACTGCGCTACCAATCCGCAAATTTTATGTAGACCCTTCAGCTATCGCGCGCGCGACTTGCTTGTCTATCTAAATTTGTATGTATGAACGATATGTTCTTATTACGAGTTTGCCAATGAGCGCAAATTCATCCGACACTGTGTAAACCGAAAATCAACCCCCAAATCTTCGTTTAAAAACTGAAATTAAAAGCACTCCGCTGATCCTACAAACAGCAAAGCAAAGCCGCAAAGGAAACCCGCAAAGGAATGTTACTCTCTCTGAAATCGACACCTTCTTACCTTTAGAAATATTTGGCAACACGGAAATTAATTTGTTGTTTTAACTGTATACTTGTCATATCGATTAAAAGCAGTCTGCTGATCCTACAAACAGCAAAGGAAAGCCGCAAAGCCTTCACCTATCGCCTGTGCGACTTACTTGTCTATCTAAACTTGTAAGTATGGAGAATATGTTGTTATTATGAGTTTGCCCGTGAACGCAAATTTATCCGATGCTGTTTAAACCAAAATCCACCCCTAAATCTTCGTTTAAAAGCTCCAATTAAAAGCACTCCGCTGAACCTACAAATAGCAAAGGAAAGCTGCAAAGGAACTCACAGAGTACATTTTGCTTCCACAGGGGGATAAAAAGTGCGCGACATAAGCGCACGGACATAAGCGCGACGAACTATGCGAAATCACTATTCAAAGGAATGCATGGATGCCAGCATAAAGCGATGACGTCACACAATACGTAATCGCCTAAAAATGGGATAAACTGTCACACAATAGACCTCTTTAGCTTGGGCGGTTTGTTTTCCCATTGTAGACCACGTGATGATAATCTTGAGAATTCTTGCTTTCAAATTTTTAAGTGGTCGCATGTGTATGAATAAATAATTTTAGAAAGATAAAAGAAAAATTCTCTAGAGAATATCACGTGGTCTACAATGGGAAAACAAACCGCCCAAGCTAAAGAGGTCTATTAAATTGGAACTTTCAATTACCCGAAGTGGTCGCTTCACGTTTTCCTGGCTACATAGAATTTGGTCATCTCAGCTGCTCAGGACAGGCAGCTGTTTTACAGAAAACAGCAAAGAAATGTACCAAGATATATAACTTGCCTTGTACTGTCTGGTTCGGCTTATTTAAGAACCTCTTGCTTGGTGACGTTGTCGTTGCCCTGACGGTTGTCGTCTGCTTAACCATGCTAAATGTGTTGTATGAGGACGTGGAAAACAGGACGACGCTAGAACAACGGAAACATCGCTTGCAGTTACACGGGACCTCATAACTAGGAGGAAAATGAGGTATCTCCGGGGAAAGTGTGTTTTTGGTGTGTAACCAATTTTACTTCTGCTCGAAACCGGAAGCTTATCACCTCGACATTAGCAACGAGGCTCGAAAACAAGGCGTGTTGACCAATGTTTTGCACTGATACACACACTCGGTGCGACTGCACGCACAGCACGTGCTGCTTCAACAAAACTGTGAAAACTTTAATCCGGAACTCTTTACAGGCTAAATGCCATACTCGAAAACAAAGTACAATACTAGTCGAACTCAACGACACAAGTCTAAGTGGCAATGTTCACCACTCCTAAGGCAATTACTCCGAACATAGGGCAGGTGTCTACTGTTCTCAAAGCTCACTGTTCTTGGAACTTGAGCATCAATGTTCCTGAGGCAACTAATTTTCCATCAATGCTCTCCGTTCTTTGTCTGCTCTACATGCTACCTCCTGTCTGGGCCGCGCCTCTGCATTCTCGGTTCCAGCAAGTAAATCTGGGACGTCTGCTCTAAATGCTACTTCCTTATGGTTGCCGAAAAGTAGCAAAATTTGACAAAAAATATTTTCATTCGATAAATGACTTATTTTCATTCGTTAAAAATATTTTCATTCGATAAATGACTTATTTTCATTCGTTAAAAATATCTTCATTCGATAAATGACATATTTTTATTCGCTGAAAATATTTTCATTTGATAAGTGACATTTTTTTATTCGCTTAAAACATAATCATCCATATATGACATGTTTTTATTCGCTAAAAATATTTTCATTGGAAATGATATATTTTTATTCGTTAAAATATTTTCATTCGATAAAAATATATTTGTTCGATAAAACCATTTCCATGCTCTTTTTGCATTCGATAAAAATTATGTTTATTCGATGTTTTTTCATTTGATAAAAAGATATTAACGATTAAGTCACGTGACCCAAGGAGGCATGGCCACAAAGCATTTACGGCAGGGTCACAAAGCTTCCCGCCATTATCCAAAATCCTTACGTTCTGTCTGAAAATGGCGACAAATCTAGACCCAGATGCAACAGCAGATGCAACTACTTGGAATGATTTTTTTATATTCGCTGAAAATCTACTGGATAGATGCGAACACAGTGCCAGAATTATAAACTTAGAGTTCCACTCAGCGGCGCTGCTTTTCAATTGTCTTGACCAGGTACTCTCCGTTCCGCGAAGTGTCCTTGATCAGAGTGAGGATCTATGTTGTAGAAACAATTTACTGCAGCTCTGTGATTGTTTTTCTGAAATACATCAGTTCTGGTTTGAGAGGATGACTGAAATAGGTAGGAGAACAGTAAGCCTTGTCGATTTAGGATCCCGTAGCGTTGCGCATACATCGCAACCTGGAAGACCAAAGTTCGTCATTGCCGAGGAACGTCTTGAAAATCTTAGAAGCCTAAGGTGCTCCTGGAATCAGATTGTGCAGATGCTACGAGTATCAAGATGGACTATCTATCGTAGAGTGGAAGAGTATGGGTTGGGCTGCGGCAGGTGGTCAAACATAAGCGATGACCAACTCGAGGAGGTTATTCGCGGGTTTATATCTCGACATGGAACGACAACTGGACAGTCGTATTTGTTAGGGCATATTCGATCTCTGGGCCATCTCGTACAGCGTGAACGCGTCCGTGCAACAATCAATAGGGTTGACCCTGAAAACAGTGCTCTTCGATGGGCAACGGTAATAACAAGGAGGGTGTACAGTGTGCTTTGGCCCAACTCGTCATGGCACATAGATGGGCATGATAGTCTAATACGATGGGGATTTGTAGTCCATGGCTGTATCGACGGCTTTTCTGGAATGATTACATTCTTACGATGTTCAACCAACAATCGGGTAGATACAGTTATGTCAGCCTTTCAGAGGGCAGTACAACAGTTTGGTGTGCCTTCTCGCGTAGGAGGTGATCATGGAGGTGAAAACATAGAGGTTGTAAGATCTATTGTTCGAGAAAGGGGCGAAGGAAGAGGCAGTGTTATTGCAGGGCCATCCACAAGAAATAAAAGGATTGAGCGTCTATGGAGAAAAGTATTCCGTTGTGTTTAATAGAAATAAATAAATAATACATAATATTTTAAGAGGAGGCCTCCAATCACCATAAGGTGGTTTTCAGGAGGGTCCTCTGAGAAGTTTCTTTTTTATTTATTTCTTTTTTATTTCATGCCGTTTTTTTATTCTTTGGAAGAGAATGGTTACCTGAGCGCAAGTAGCACTCTGCAGATGTTTTTACTACATCAAGTGTTCCTTCCACGAATCAGTGTTGCCCTAGATGAGTTTACAAGAGCATCTAATTTGAGGCCAGTACGAACCGAGCGCAACTGGTCACCTGAGAGGCTGTGGGTCAATGGCATGCTTAATCGACAAATGCAGAATGAGGCAATTACCCAAGATATGATAGAATGGTATGGTACTGACCTAGAGGGCCCATCTCCTTTAGAGGAACATGGATCTGTTGAAGTTGAAGACATCGAGAATCCTTTCCCAGCAGAACTGTTCGAAGAATTCAGACAGCTAATTAATCCAGTGGCTGAATCTGGTAGCTTTGGTGTAGACATATATTTGAGTGCTCTTGAGGCTTACCGTGAATTGCTTGAGTGACTTTGAATTTCCCTTTGACAACCTGTAAGTCATATAACAGGAGTACCCAATTCCGTGCTGTGCTCCCACGTCAATTACCATTAATAATTAACTTTGCTAGGAAAAAAATATCCGCCCTTCACTGCTAGCAAGATCGACTTTATTTCATAAAACTCCCAGCCAGACATAATGAAAATTTGGAATACCGAGCTACAAAAATGGCAATTAGCCAAGTAGCCAGCCAGCAGTAAAGAGTAACATTCGAAATACCAGCAAGGCAATTATAGGCCCAAAATTGTTCTGGCTAGCGTATTGACCCGGATTAAAAACAAACGCATTGTTCAGGACCACTATTCAACAGCCTATTGTCTGTTGACTATTTTGCCGCCATGAGCATAATCTACACTTTGATTATGTTATCACTTAAAAACTGAACAGTACAACGTACCATTTACGCGGATCGGACAAGTTGTCTCCCAACACGGTCGGTTTTTTTCCGATACTTCAGATGCCTTTCACGTTCAGCATGCGTGTGACAGTTTGGCACGTTACGTTCTGACATCTAAAATGATTCACACTAATGTTTAAAATAAGATCCCTCTAATCCCTCTAGACATTCAGATCAAACTTGCTTTCACCAAAGAAATGCTTGTTGCGAAATTACTTCTATGTAATGCTGTAAGGGAAATGACCAAAAAAATAAATAATATTGAAGTCCTTTACTAATACATATCGGCCTTACATCTACATTGCTAGCCCAATAATCATTGTAATTTCAACAAAAACAGCACACTTTTTTATGTTTACCCCGATGTAGTAGTTTACAATTCTTTCTAATTATTTTTTTGAAAAATATAGGGTTGTGCCAGCTCCCTGAAAGGGAGCTGGTTTAGTATTGATCAGTAACACCAAGTTTACCTCAAAATATCGAAAAACGTCGTTTTCTTTTTCTTTGGACAACTGTTTTCTCTGAGCTTCCCACAGTCTGCAATTGCGAGATAAAAGTGTATAAACCACATTAGAATCTTTATCATAAAATGAATTAAAAAAAAAAATCTTGATAATACCTTGAATGTTGGTGATCCACCCCAGTCCATGTCGCTGATCCATGCCTTACCCAAGACTGCAAAGCACTGTCAACACAACTTTCACAAAATTAATTTAACTCGAAAGTTAAACAACCAAAGACAATCACATTCCTAGAGGTAGTTTACCGTAAAAATTTCACCAGGACCCATGCGTGGGGGTGTGAAAGGCCGTTCACCGTAAAAGTTTCGCACAGTTAAGTGCAAAGTTTCGCAGCAAAGACCCCGGTGTTGTTGGGATGTTATAGGCCGTTCACCGCAAACGTTTCACACAGTTAAGTGCAAAGTTTCGCAGCAAACACCCCGGCATTGTTGGGATGTTAGAGGCCGTTCACCGTAAGAGTTTCACACAGTTAAGTGCAACGTTTCGCAGCAAAGACCCCGGCATTGTTGGGATGTTAAAGGCCGTTCACCGTAAGAGTTTCACACAGTTGAGTGCAAAGTTTCGCAGCAAAGACCCCGGCATTGTTGGGATGTTATAGGCCGTTCACCGTAAAAGTTTCACACAGTTAAGTGCAAAGTTTCGCAGCAAAGACCCACCGCGGGGATGTCAAAGCATCATTACGTCTAGAGATTCGTTAACAACATGTATCAATCAGATCAATGTAATGTCATAAGTATATACTGGACGATCAGCATAAAGACATTCACAAACTTAATCTCGTGGTTTCATCAACAAATTTGCTCATCTCCTCTTGGGTACCAGTCCATGATATCGGGTAACATTTGCAGTATCTTCAGCTATGCTTCTTATAGTTCACGCAATCAATTTTGCACCTGCAAAATGATACGTCTATAGAAAATGCAACATACTGCACAATCCCTCTTATACCGGCGTCCTCCTCCCCCTCCACACACACACACACACACACACACACACACACACACACACACACACACACATGCATCCAAATACGCATACAGCCACGGACACACAATAATATACAAAACTGGTGATACCATTGGAGCCCCTGAATGTAAGCTCTAGATAAAGAACTACGTTCACAAAAGTAACTCATTCATGAGAGTATTCAATGAAATGTCTTAGATTTTAACTGATATTACATTGCTGAAAATTACATTCCCTGGGGCAAGTCAAATGAAGCAAGGATTTAACTGTTTAAGAAAGCAATAATCGCGGAATGATTTTTCACCGCTCATTTCGCCATCAAACTATAACCCAGAAGCGTGATTTCAGTGAATGGTGTGAACTGGTGCCCCGGCTCTCCCCTATTTTTTCGTGTGCCATGTTTCGCGCTTTGCCTTAGCTACATGAACTGAACCGCGCGATAATTGTTCCACGATATAAACACTGTCCATGCCATCATAAAAAGAAGGACAACAAGGCGAAATGTCTCCATTTCCGCTAACAACGGAGGCATCAAAATAACTTGCTCTCTGACAGAAACTGAATGTGCGAAAAACACGCGCGTTAAGAAATGGAAACGCATAAGAAATTAAATTACATATTATTGTCCTGGCGCTATCGACACCGAAAGAACGAAATCTGGGATGACATGACTGCCTTCTGGTCTTTTCTGACCTTTGACATTTAAATCCCAAAGTACAGTACAATTAGCATGGAACTAGATCAATCAGGTGTGTTGGTCAACCTTTCAGGCCAAAGCTTCGGCGATACCAAAAGGCAGCAATAAGTAATCAGCCTTCAGTTATATAAAGAACTCGATCGGACTTCAGTAAAGAAACCGATGGAAACAACACTTTCTTGCACCGGGAAAAAATAATCATTTCAATATCTCGTTTTGTCCAAGACGCGGCAAATGTGTTTCAATAGGGAGCTTAAGCAACGACGACGACGACGCCGAGGACGACGCCTAGTAAAAAATGAATTCATATTTTACAAGCAAAATTCGCGAATGTGTAGATCTGTTCAGTACGCCAATGGCTCTAAAAACTTGCTCAGATTAAATATGCAACGACGGCATACAGTTCCAGATGAAAATGTGAAAAACTAGCCGTCGTCGTCCACGTTTCGTAGACGACGCAGAACTTGATCATTTCACGTTGTTGTTTTGCAGAGGACGACAAAGAAATGTACAAAAATTTATAACGCACGTGCACAGCTATTGTTTTGCTCATTAAACCTTTTGTTTAGTGACACTCTCGTTGCCGTCGTCGTCGTGGTTTGCTTAAGCTCCCTAATAGCTCATGTTCGACGCGTTAAAAAGCGGTCATCATCGACTGCAGTACCGGGATCGGATTTACTGGCCGTTAAAGTTACAGAATTAAAATTACACTTGGAAGTAAGATCACTGTGGATGAATGGACTGGCAACTTCGAAAACCCTTCCAAGTTCGGAGACATATTAGGCCTTTTCTGGTCTTGCTTTTCACTGAAGCTGCACTTTCCGTAGGGTTTGAAATACAATACAGTGGCGAATACAGGTTGAAAAACTGCGCCGGCTTTTCCCGCACACGTTGCTTATCATGATCAATATTAAATATATAGACTGATTTAGCTAGTTCAACTCCAAAGTAGTTCTTACCTGAACCTTTGAATTTATCATTGGAGTCCTGAGAGTTCTCTGGCAGCCAAACCCTCAAACAACTGGTCGGCGAATCCTGACCGCGCTTTAACCGACCGTTGAACACAAAATTATACGGGAACAATGTCTAAGTTACAAAATATTATGAGGTTACCGGAGTCTTACCGGGCATCTGGCAAGAAAGGGCAAAATGTGGAAAGACTGCACGAACCAAAAAACGTCATTACCAGATAACCGGTTGTATCTAGGTACTAGGTGACATGAAAGCAGAACAGACGATGATTTTCCGCGACGGGATCAACGGTGGTTTAACATACAACTGAACGTGGGAAAAGGGAGCGTCAAGGGAAAAGAAACTGATCTAATTTCACTCTATCAATGACAACAGAACAGACCTCTATTGTTTGCTGGTAAATAAAATTTTGATAAACAACTAACATTATATTGTAAGCATGTTTTCAAACAAAGGGTCAAGCAGTCAGAGAGTGTCGAATGACACACTTCAGTCATTTCACAGTGATCGCATCCGGAACGTAATTTCCAGCCAGAACTGATTTGTAAAACCACAATGTAAGCAATTTGTACACCAAAAAATTTTTCCAGCTAGCTAGCTCTTTATAAGCTAAATTCTCAGCAAGATTCTGTTTATTCCTACGATTCCCAGCCAGTTCAACTTTGGTCTGCAGAGCGGATATTTTGCGGAGCGGATCCAACGGGTACTCCTGATATAACAGACCAGCAACATGCTGAAGTTCTTCAACTATACAATGCAGGCTCCTAAAATTTCGAAAAGGCACGTTCATGTGCTAAACGCAATCTTGAAATAATCAAAGTGCTCTGTGAGCAAACTCGCGAATTGAACAAAAGAATTACAGTATTTTTTGGATTATGTTTAGTATTATCTGGTTTGGGGAATATTGTGGTTGATTTTCATATTTACAGTACGAGCAGTAGTTCAGTGTTCGCTAATGAGGTACCGAGGAAACAAAGTAACATTTGGATAAGAAGGCATTACAACTGAAACGATCATGGCATTACGTTTGACCACGGTGGAAGAGGTCATGTGTTTTAAACATTTATCATTTTTGTTTCTGGTTCACCAGGAAATAGTTGGCAGTAAATGTGGTTGAAAAGTGAACAGTGGAAATATTGAAAAATCAAGGCAATTCTGTCTTAATGAAAACATTACTCATTCTCCCTTTATCAAATGAGATAAACAACGAGCTTTGAGTTTTGTTGCAAAATGGCATTTTCAGGTTCTGCTTATAAGGACGTACATGTACAAGGACGCGTTCATGACATTTTCGATGGAAGTTTCCGATGTAAAAATTCCGTGAAATGCAAAGTGTAGGAGATATTTTCATTTCAAGTTGCAAAAAGACGACGAGGAAACATGGCGCAGTGAAAGAAAGATGAAAGTTGTAAATAAAAAAGAGTTCAAAAACAAGCCAACTATTTTGAGATAAATCGTATTTCAACTGTGCAAAATTAGTGCCCACTTAGTTCTTTTCTCAGGAGTTTTGTAGTAGCTGAATAAAACTAAAAAAAATGCAGTTGAACGAGGCGAATAAACTAAACAAACACGGCGCGGCGGTCGCCGTAAATTAAATATGCAGAAAACCACAGTGCAAAACTACCGTTAACTTTAAAACCTAAAATTTCCAAAGAAAGGTAACCAAATGAAAGAAACACGACAGGAAGTTCAATAACAATAAATTTTCATTCAAGTTGAGGCAAAAGAAAACAAAAAAACTATCTAAAAGCAAAAAAATGTTCAAAATTTCGCAGACGTGCTTCGCTGCGTGACAAAATGTTCAAATTATTCTTCACGCTGAAGCAAAAGCGTGAGTTTTTGCCGACGGCTTTTGCAGTCATTTTATCGGCCGTGGCTTTACTAGTCGTTCAAAACTTTGAATTAAACTTCGAAGTAATACTGGACATTACCATTTTTGTTTTCTAAAGTCCAGGAACCTGCTTGAAATCCGCGATCTGTATTCAAAACCCATTTGACAGCGCACCGACTTTGTAAACACAAGGTTGTATTTACCTTGAAAAGCATCCTTAATCTCCGTGTCAGAACTTTCTGACCCCAAAACTACAGCTTTGACTCCTTTCTCGTTCAGGCTGGACACCTGATCTTTCATCAAGGAAATCAAAGAAGAAATAACACGACAAACTGTCTCAAAAACTTCTGTTTCGCCATGTTCAAAAAATCAAATCAAATACAAACGGCCTAATGTGAAATGTTAAACTCTTTGCAGATCCAGACGGTGATTGCGACGACTAATGTATCCTTCAACTACTACCTTGATTCACTCCGATTTCTTCGAAACCAAGCTTCTTGAACAAAACGTCTTGTTTCAGCTTACCTGTATTGTGTGTAGCTTGCAAAGAGCCTCGGTGCAAAACAAGTCATGAAGACCTTCCCTTAAAACAAACTTTGTGACTCTATTTGCCGACGAATGAACACATGTGACCTCTAAGCTTTAAAAAAGGCACTGTCGAGCGTCAGAAAATCCACGAATACTAAATATACTCACTGACAGTTGTTCGGTGAAGGACAAATTAACCTTCAGACGACAGGGGACAGACAATCCTCGTACAGACTCGAGCCCGCTAGTTATCAGCGGTTCATTTAATTGTGATCTTCATTTTCTCCGTTTCATTCATGTTATGCTCACTTAGCACAGGAAAGTAACCGCATTGGAAAGTAATCGCGATCGACTCCGGGTACATGTAGATCTCTATTTTTTTTCCTTTCGTTTTTCAATGTTTTTAGTGATACAATAAATAAATGCTCTGTGTTTATATCATTTCGCTCGCTATATGTGCATTTACCATACCATAACCGTACTTCAACGACTTCTGTTTCTGTAAAATCCGTACGAACTCCGCATTCAGTGAGAACTTGTGCTGCTCATCGATTTTACGATTCTGGATGTTCTCATATTCGGTGGCCGATTCTTCTTTAACTTATATCTTTCGATTTAGACCTTTAAAACAGCTTATTTTAATTAAAGATGGACAGCAATTTAAAAGTAAGCCGCGAGCGTACCTCATTTGCATAATGTTTACAGCCCACCGAGCGAGCGACACATTTCCCCATAACTCACGATAACTCGTGTTGCGCATGCCCAATTCACGAGTTAAAAAGACTACTTGTGGCTTTTAGAGCGGTAAAATCACAGGGTAGTGTATAAATTAACTATTTGGTTGTTTTTTTTTACGTTTTTATTAGCTTTCCAATACATGTAATAACTAACCATTTAATAGGGTGAATTGCTAGTTCCTTTTATTTGACTCCATAAGCACATTAATGCAGGAATACAGCTGGCGACTCGCAAGAGAGTACGTAGCCGGGTCTCACTGAAAGCATTTGTATGTCAGGACACAGCAAGGAGAAAATTGAAAGCATGTATACTTGTGCCCCATTAACTAAACTTTCAGATGAAGAAAAAACTGGACTGGAGTATATTAGAGGTTATGTGCTTCATGATCTTCACACCAAGCATGCTAGTAAGTCACTAGAAAGTGAGCGGGCAATCTCCATCCTTAAGGCTGGCAAATTAGCGGACCAGAATGCTATTGAATGCCAGAAGTTAACTTCATCCTTATATCGTGGTGGTTTGTGGGCAGTTTCAAAAAATGCGCAATCAATTTTTGAGAGAACTGAACATTATTTCAGGGATGCCACTTCGAGGACTAATGTGCAAATGCTAGTATTATATCAAGATCTGTTCATGATGTTGAAGTTGTCTCATACAATTCAATGTTTTCCAATTCTGAACTGATAATCAATAGTAGTGTTGCCAAAGATGTTTTGCACAACATCATACAATTGTATGTCAAAGTGCGTTCATTTTTTTTTCTGCAAAAGATATTATGTACAAACAGAAGATTAGATTGAAACAAATGAAATCAAAAGCACTCCGTATGGATATAAGCAGAGCCTCCCATGAGTATGACCAACAAAGGCAAAGCTAAACTCTGAGAATAATCATGCAATAAACAATTTTATTTATTGTGACACCTTGACCAAATCATGTCCATATTTGCATGTTTATAATAAGTTACTGTTGCATTTGTTGTTGAATAATGTGAACACAAGTTTACTTATACTTCAAAACAATAACCGACTAAAAATAAAAATTATTTGCATTCATATGTGCAAGTTGAAATATATACATAGAAAAATACCAGTAGCTGGTCAATCAGCATACATGTCACAATGTGTATCTAAAAAATCAAGGATGAAGCCTATTTTCAACTGAGGGGCTTGAAAACGAGGGTCCGATGCGAGAGTTCGTAGGGAGGTCTGGTACCTCATACTAAAACAAAATAGACGTCATCCTAGTGAAAAAGTGGCGGGGTGGAGGGAAAACACTGCTACACTACTGTCTACCAAGGTTACTTTTGGTATGTTAGCACACACTAAGGAGAAAGCATTTATACTTGTGTCCCATTAACTAAACTTTCAGATGAAGAAAAAGCTGGACTACAGTTTGTTGGAGGTTATGTGCTTCATAGACTTCATACAAAGCATGCCAGTAAATCATCAGAACGTGAGCAGGGAATCTCCATCCAGCTGGCAAATTAGAAGACCAGAATGCCATTGAATGCCAGAAGTTAACTTCATCCTTAAATCATGATTGGTAGTTTGTGGGCAATTTCAAAAAATGCTCAATCAATTTTTGAGAGAACTGAACATTATTTCAGGGATGCCAAAACAATAACTGATTAAAAATAAAAATTATTTACATTCACAAGTGCAAGTTGAAATATTTACACAGAAAAAAATACATGTCTTATACATATTAAACAATGTATACTTGTTTACTTATAGAAGACTGCGATAAAACTTCCTCTAGCTGGCCTTAGTTCAGAGACAACAGCAGTAGCTGGTCAATCAGCATACATGTTACAATGTATATCTAAAACATCAGGGACGGAGCCTATTTTCAACTAGGGCGGGGGGAGGAGGGGGTTGAAAACGAGGGCCGGATATGCAAGTTTGTAAGGAGCTATGGTACCTCATAGTAAAACAAAATAAAACATCATCCTTGTGAAACATTGGGGACGGGGACTAAAAGCCCCCACCCTCCCCCCGTAAAATAAAATAAATGACACTGTGTATAAGGCAATCATTGTTTCTTTCTCTTTGTCACTGGGTCATTTGAAACATTGACCCATGATCTGTCTCTTTCTTTCCTTCCACGCGTGTTCCCAGACTGGCAGGAGACGCCACCGTTGTACTCTGATGGTGTTGTTGTTGTAGCCAAACGTCTTCATGTCAGGGTTGCCATTTCTTCTTCCCAGCTTTCTTTGGTTTCGAAAGTATTTGTCTAATGGATCTTGGCAGAACCTCTCAGTTAAGACATACTCTACACCTTCATTCAGAGGAAACTTTGTTGTCTCTACAGCTGAATAGGCTGAGATCTACAGGCCTTCGTAAGTCTGCCACAGCAGAACTCAGTATCTGGGCTGCCAGACTTACACGCATGGTTGAATAGGAATTCAGATTAATGTGATCATAAGTTATCTGGGCATCAACTTCAAATCATTCTCAACATCTTGGTTAAACAGCTGAACTATGTGTTGCCAGATCATCATTTCACATGTACGTAATAGTGGGATAGGGGATCTCACTCGGCCACTCTTCTCGCCACTTCTTGAATTCGGCATTTGGTGCAGACGGCAGTTTCCAGATGCCGATTCCTTTCGTCCCCCGACACGTACCGCACCAAAAACCGAACAGTTATCGTCGGACATTTTACTTTCGAAATGATGAACTTTTGAAAACCATTCAAGCTGACGGAACTACATTGTTTTAGAGTTTAAAACACGTCAAATGACCATATAGTTCGCAAACGACGCCATCTTGAATTTGTGTGTGCGCGGGGTCATTGTCATGAGACTATAACCTATCTCTCTGAAGTTTGCCGGTCTTCATAACCAATCCCCTCTACTTACTATGTTTAGGCCTGAGGGGGCAAGTGTTTGGAGTTGGGAGACAGAGGCTTGGATTCGAGGAACAGGGGTTTGCATTGGGGAGATGCAGGCTTGGATTTGGAGAACAAGGGTTTGGAGTTGGGGGAATGGAGACTTGGATTTTGGGGATAGGGGTTTGGATTTTGTTGGCAGATTTGGAGTTAAGTCAGGGGAAAGGAGCTCAGATCTGGACAGAGGTTTGGATTTGGGGGACAGGGACTGGGTCAGAGGTTCTGCCAGGTTGGGTTTAATGGTTTTGGGGTTGGTCCTTTAAATAGGTTCTTTCAAACTCGATCGAATGTTTATATCAGGCTATAAAAACACAACATAGTCACTTTCTGCTTCTCCTGTGAAATAAGAAAAAAAAAAGGAATTATAATGCGATCTTGAAAACCATGCTTTGTTTACTTAGCCTTGAACAAATAGTGAATCAAAATAGTGGTTGTATGTATTAAATCTATTGTTTTCTCAGTTGGCAATACATCATTCAGTATTACCTCGCCGATGACCATCGGTGAGATTTTCGTGTCTTTACTACACAGACAGAATTACATTACCGATGATCATCAGCGAGATTTTCGTTTCTTTATTATACAGACAGCATTACCTCGCCGATGATCATCGGTGAGATTCTCGTTTCTTTATTACACTGACAATATTACCTCGCCAATGATCATCGGCGAGATTTTCGTTCCATTATTATATAGACAGCATTACTTCGCCGATGACCATCGGTGAGATTTTCGTTCCTTTATTATACAGACAGTATTACCTCGCCGATGATCATTTTTCTACTTCTTGGTATGCGTCTGTCCTCTAAGAGATCATGGGTAAGAAAAAATTAAAATGAGCTTATTTCTCCCCCCCCCCCCCCCACCTCTGGCATGCACCCATTCCTTAATATTGTTGGTGTTGATCCATCAAAGTGAAAAGGCTAGACGGGGCTGGAACCGATGTGAACCACCTTAAAATGCGATTTCTTAAAACATAAATTCCTAAGGAGTAGGGTTGGCGCAGTGATGAGAGCGCGCGCTCGGCGTCACATCTGGTTTTCTACGCTCTTATTACTTTATAATTTCATGACATTATTCAGTGTCATGGGGTTTCTTTAGTCAACAAACAAGAGAAAATAAGCAAGCCCCTCTGTGAGCTGCAAGAGGTGAACAGAAATTAGCAAAACCCTCCTTCAGCCAGTTCAAGTGAACATGTATCTCGCACTGGTTTTAAATTACTTTTGGTAAGAAAACACACTGTTTGCATCAGATTCCCTGGTTTATTTCAGGTTCGTTATGCTCAATACACTACAACAAAACTAATTTACGTTACTCAACAATTCACGCCCGGCCAGTCATTCTAAACTACGCAGTTACAGGGGAGAAATTAATTGAAAATCTATCCTGAACTTCAAAATCATATTAAATTTTTGAGCAAGCAAGTTTTCGTATAATGGAGAGTTGATTGCCAAAATTTTATCCTGCAGGTTCATTATAGCTTGGTTTTCATATGATGGCGGTATTTTTTGTGTAATCAATCTTAGGGTGCGTTTCTTTGCGAAAATCCAAATCCGGATTCTTAGATCCAAAAACGGATTTTGCATTTCTTTACTAAAATTCAAAAATGGATCATGAATCTGAAGAATCCACACTCTGAGTGGATTCATTAGATACAATCTAAATCCGGATTTTTAGGATTCGTGATCTGTGCGTTTCTTTGGGAACGGATCCGAAGAAAATTCGTTTGGCGAGCGGTTTTCTCGTGAAAAGTCCACCAAACGTGGCGAACGATCATGGTAGGTTTTCAATGCAACTTTGGTCGTAGAATTGACTTAAAAGTTAAAGAAAATCGTGATTGTTTAGGAGATATTTCACTGCTACACAAATTTCATAAACGCTAGAGGGATTTCAAACGCAAATAGCAGCCATTCGTCGCCACACTCGGTGCTTCACAAGTTCACGGGAGGTAAATAGTACAACCGATCTTTTTATTTCTTTAATTTTCGGAACTTTTCGTCTTTACCATCTGTTCAATGCTACTACCTCATCTTCTGGTCATAGAAGGAGCTGTTGCTGCGGTAAATTGTCCACGAGGAATAAATATTGGCTAGCTGCCTTTTTCAAAACAACCACCAAGCACGCTGTTGTCAAGTAAAGGCAAAAATCCCTTTTTGGATTTTTCGTTTCTTTGGTAGTAAACAGTCCGCATGATCTAAGATCAAAAATCCGATCTTAGATTCTCCTAGAGAAACGGACCCTTAGTTAAGTTATCAATTTCATTTTGCTAAACCTAGCTTAATTTGTTAAACTTGTCTTTTGATAGGACTGGGACGTTAGCAGAGAATTCCGTTCTTTCAATAGGGAGCAACGGCGATGACAATAACATTCGAAAACTCCTTCCAGAAGTAGTTTCGGGAAAGAATAGATGGTGAAGTGGTTAACGTCATTTCAATGGTACGTTCACCAAGCCACCAACCCTCGGACCTTCTACTCTTCACGACGTGTATCGAAGCCCAACTTAGACCACGGGCACGAAACCTATCTTTAATACTATTAAGAACCTGTTCAGCGTGATTTCCAGTGGGCGAGCCCACTGCTTCTGAGAGGGACACTACAGGAGAGCGAGCAGAATGTTTAGGATATTTTGTAACAACATAGTTCACACCCGCATGCCTTAACTTCCAGCCGATTCGGGTGTCATGGCCATTAAAAGCGTGATTTTCAAAACCTTTAACAGGATCATACACGGTAACCACCCAGTATTGACTGGGATAGGTTCGCTCCAAATAATCTCTTAGGAATACGGCTAAATCGTGGCGGCTTTTGCCGCTATGAGCAGATACAAGGCTCATGACTTCATCCTTGTACAGAGTGTCTGAAAGAAGTAAGGAGGATATGATAAATATGGACTTCAGCAAAACGATATCTTTGACTTTTGGCTAAAATTATGAGCCCCGGGATCTTGGCACGGTATTTTGACCTCGAGAAACATATATCAAATTGAATAAAAGCTAAAAGGGGGTTAGTTTGTAAAGCATCTGTGATGCTGAGTCGGTGGTGGAGTGGAACAAAATCCAGTTTTAGCAACAGAATTGACAAAGTAAATTCCCACCATTAATGGTAACATTAAAGAGCTGACGTTCAGAGCGCTTGCTCAGCTTCAGAACGAATCAAGGGATTGTGGGTTGCGTGTGGTTATATATCGATTGGTGAGTTACGCTATTTGCGGAAACATGGTGACATGAAAAACAAGAATAAATTAGCCGAAAAAAGAGTTTATTGATTCAATAGGAAATTTGGAAAATGAACTTTTGATCTGGATTCTTACGGCTTTCGATGTTGCCTTGATGAAGGAGGAAAGACCGCCGATTGCCATGTTCGAACAAGCAGTGAAGCTCCACTAATCGATATAAACACCGCACACAACTCACAATAAAAGCTAAGTTGATGTCCTTATGACTCCGTCTCTAACCTGTGAAATAGTATAATTTTAGCAAACTTTCATTTCATCCTTTGCTATGCCTGTAAATTCATTCTGTAATCGTAATCTTCTGATACATACCTATATATTCACAGCGGGCTGAAGCGGTTGTCCCATCCTGCTTGGTCCATACTCCTCCTTTACAATAAACTCTAGATACTCCTTTGAGTTTATAATCGTTATTGCAATGAACCGTGCACGTATCGCCTTCATAATTAAAACGTTCCGTGCATGTAACATAACCGTGGGGTACTGGGAAACTGTCTGTACATCTTTGTCTGCATCGTACCATGTTACCACAGCTTTGCCGCTGCCCATTCAAAGTGCACCTACTGGTTTATCGAGATATACAGTCAAAGACGTAGTCTTTCAATTCCATAAGTCATTTTACATTTTTCATCTTTCAAGCAAACACTTAGTTGTTTCTTCTAGATCCTCATAATGTTGCAATAACAAATGCTGGAGGGAAAATTTCTGCTAAACGAACTAACATCACGTGACAGAAATGAACTTCGTTGTTGGCTATTACATCTAGAACCACGTGACAAGATTACGTTAACATTCAGCAGCTTTCTGTTATCGTTCTAATTGAATTTTTAGGTCGGACATTTTCAAAGGGAATCGTCAATTGTCTTGAAAAGGGACAGTAAGGGCAATTAGAGCACCCGTAATTGTAAGTTTATTACAAGCGGAGGAAAGCATCTAAGTCTTTTTCGTCATCATTAGTCCTTGAATCACCTACCTACTGCTTCCAACAGGGCGATAAACAGTTTGTCTGGAACAAATATAAAACCCAGAATGAATCACTACAAAGGAAATTCTTCAAATACACTAGGATAAGCCTACCTTTGCATCATGTGCCAGCACTCGTCTTTCCCACAATCATGAAGACAGTCACGTTAGCAATGTTAATCTAACCTTCAGAAAGATACGTTTAAACCTTCAACTTCGTCTCCTTATAATATCAATATACTGCCCAACAGACAGGCAACTTTGTCAGCCAGGGGGTGTTATCTTGATATAACCCCAAATTCCTTTAACTAATAGTGCAAGGAACTGTACAGCCACAAAGAATTAATAATCAAATCTTGAGAGTTAAAGGACCAACACATTTACTCACTTTTCAAAATACCAACGTTTTCAAAAAACACAAATGAAAGTGAGCACATGTATAATTTACCTTTTTCCGTTTCTAAGGAGAACAACTCGGGTTGTTCTGAAAGAAATACACAGACACTTATTAAGAGTTGAAAACACACAAACCAAGACGAGTAATAAGCAAATGAGTACCCTCTTGTGAACTGTAAAATATCGCAGCTTTCATTTATGCATTGAGAGGCCAAAGAATTTTTACACGATGCGTTCAGACGCGTAAAGTACTTTCAATATTCTTCGTAGTAGTATTGAAATTCGCTTTTTAGTGCGATGCTTCATGCATTCATTCACGCAAGGTTTCCTGCTCAATTGTTGTTAAATTACTTATGTCACACAGCACGATTAACACAATAGCCGCTGAGCTTATTTTTTTGTTGTAACTGCAATAAGACCAGATATACCTGCAAAAGAAATGCAAGTGAGCTTGTCTATCAAAACGTATCTAGACAGTTACTCTGATCTCAACTGAATTTTGCATTGGCCCTTTACCTAGGTAGGCCCTCAAACAAACACAGTCAGCTCATTAAAAAAACTTTATCCTGTAAACAGGCGTCCTGGCCGGCGTCATGTTCGTATTTAACATATCTTCCATTCAGTCGACCCTTTGTTATTCTGAATACATACATCAATCATTTACTTACGGTGAACAAATAAGCCTATGGTCTGTCCAACCTGTTGCGATGCTCACAATCGCAGATATGTAGTTAAAGCCCAGTGATTCACAAATCTCCATGCTTGCAGAATGACTTGCGGGTGTTCCTGTTTCCGTGACACATACTCCTTCCCAGTTGCCGTTATTTAATACTTCAAGTCGTCCTTCATATCTGGTTGGCATTGGTTGAGCTAAACGCAGCTTAGAGCATGTTACCCGTACTTGGGAATTGCTTGAGCTGAGCGTTACACCCTCGGGATGATTTATGCCCACACTTCTGCAAGACAGGGTAAGAATGTTCTGTGCTGGAGTAGACGAAACAGTCGTCCACGCTCCGCCTTGCCAAAGTTGAAGTAAGCCACTTTTCCTATTCCACTGATCCTGTACTCCGACGAGTCTGGCAATAGGCTCACACGTGTCATCTACGTATCCAATCCACTTTCCATCGTTGCAAACTCGTCCGCCTTGCGGTATCTCCCAGTCACTTTCCCATCGGAGACGATTCGTCTTCCCAGAAAATACGTGACTTGGAAGATATAAGTTGTTGCAGTGAATTTTAACACAGTAGCCTTCGAGGGGATTGTTCGACGTGCCATACCTATTTGTGTGTCTTATATAGTCACAGGGAAGGTACGATCCATTATCAACAGTTGGCGGTCGTGGGCAATTTAGCGGCTGACAGTTAGGAACTGTCCCATCCCAGGCTTCATCCACACAGATACGTTCCTTAGGTCCATTAAGCTCGAATCCTTTGTGGCAAACATAATAAGCTTTTGATCCCTCGTGATGTCCGTCACTAGAAACCTCTCCTTTACTCGGCTTCGTGAGAACAGGACACTGTTTTATTTTTTTTACAAACAGGAAGGGCGGGAATCCATTCTTGGTCTAAGCACGTTGCATTTTGTTCAGTGTGGTCGATGTAAATGTTATACCCCGTATTACATTTCACATCAGCGATTGTGCCGTGACCTGGAGTTGATGCGGAATTAGATGGAGTATACTCTACAGACGAGTGTGGTACATGTGCTGTGGAGCAGGATCTTTTCCGACCATAGGTCAAAAGTGTGTTGGAGACTGCAATTGTTGCGTTGCACTTTGTTAATGCGAGAGCGAAGACGTAATGGGAACCTGGTTCAAGAGATGACACGGTCAGCGATGTTTGACTATCCACTTGTGCTTTTTTTAGGGTTTTGGCCGGGTCCTGTCGTTGAAAATGCACAAGGTAAAGCTCAGTTTTTGGATGTGACAAAAGACCGCTTGATTGGTGCCATGTTAGGCTTACACTTGTGTCGTTTGAAGACACAACCTGCAGTTTGGTGCTCCTTTCGATGTAGTTGACACTATTGTTCAGCTTGTCGAATCTTGCAGCGATGGCCGACAAAGCGAATCCTTCCCACAAAGTGTCATTAAATAACACCTTGAGGTGTCTGTACTTGACACTCACTTTCCAGTTTCTAATTATCACTGTCAAAAGCTCACCATAAAAAAGAACGGAGGCTAAATTAGACTCATCAACTTGTAGATGTAAATCGTTGCCGACTAAGTAAATACAAATATCAGTAGAATTCAAATGCGCCAGTGAGAGGGTATCTTCAATCTCATCATTTGCGTAGTTGTCGATTATTTTCAACCCCGAAGCCTTATAGAGTAAATACAAATCTTTCCCTTCGCCGCCAACAAGTTTATCATCGCCACCACGAGTAGAAAGCGTATCTTCGCCTTCAAGGGCATAAAGTTTGTTATCAGAATCGGATCCGATCAAAGAGTCGTTGTGAATCGTCCCATATACGTTTTCAATGCTCTTGTAGCTATCTCCCTCAGCATCACCTTCTTTTCCAATTCCAATAATGAGATCAATAGTGACTCCCTTGCGAAGAGAGCCGTCACCTTTGAAAGCAAGTGTATCAGTGCCATTGCCACCATCGATGATATCCGCACCATTCCCACCATAAATGTAATCATCTCCAGGGCCGGCATATATGACGTCATCGCCATCCCCACCGAAAATTATATCATTACCAGCACCACCATAAATTGTGTCGTTACCTTGTTTTCCTTCAAAAATTGTTCCTGTGTCTCCGCCACGTAGAGTGTCAGCCACTGCTCCACCTTCGATTTCTCGTGTCGTGTTGGTGCCGGTCAGAATGTTCTCAGAGGTCAGCGATCCCTTTAAATCTTCCGCAGCTGCAAGTATACTAGTCGTTTTAGGATCAATACGTTGTGGCGAATCGACAATTCTTCGGTCGACAGCGATTATCATTCTGCATGGATACTGTTTTGAAATATTAAAGACTACTTTGTCCGCTGATATAATCTGAAGGTGCTGATACTTTACACCACGGAAGTAATCAAGAATGCGAACACTTAGTGAGCTAGGTCGTGTGTTTGATTCCAGAATGACATCATTTTGGCCATGAAAATACACACGAATGTCATCAAATTCTATTCCAAGCATGAGGGTATCCGTCTTGTCGTCGTCCGCATAATTGTTAATTTCATTAAACTCTCCATACCCGTGATTAAACACGTAAGTGTCCGATCCGTTCTTTCCCTCCAGATGCTGATAATTATAACCATTGCCTGTTCCGGGGTCGAGGTAATTATTAAGATTATTTCCGTATATTCTGTAACTACAGTGACTTGATTTCAATTGGAAACGGACTACGTGTTTCCAAGGCTCATTCTCCAAATTGTATGGTATTACTCCAGTGTCGCACCCTGCACGCGTGCATTGACATTCAGTCGGATCCTTAGATACTTCGTATGGCTCGAATTTCACCGTCTTACTATTTAGTCTTGACGTAATCCCATCAACAGTTCGTATTCCAAGATGCTGGTTGTCAGCCGAGTCAAACCAATTATGAAGTGTTATGATTGGTGTCTCATAATTTGAGACAATCCTCAAATGGTTATTGTCCTTCTGCAGTCGCAGGTTCACAAATGTTTCCTCTATGTACAACAAATCGACCTTCTGGCGATTGTCAAAGTTGTTGATGATTGCTCTTTGACATGTTTTCTTAATTACATAGTTGTCAGTGCCTTTCCCACCCTCGAGATAATCTTCTCCTCCAGAACAGCTCAAAAAGTTTGTCTGTGCATTTCCAACTACGCGGTCATTGTGTGGGGAATCGGACAGAGTGGCGACATTGGAGTAACCAGGTGGTTTGACACAGTCTGGGCTTGGGGAATCCGATAAATCAACACAGATTCCGGTGGCGGAATTTTTGTAGTCCAACATAATTGGTACTTTGGATACTCGTCCGCTTTCACTGGTAGTAACGTTAAATACAACATGATCTCCGGAGGTAAATAGCACATGCCGGTATCGGTATCCTAACTTCCAGTTGGTTACGGTAAAGCACGAGCTCTGTGCATTGTTTCTGTCAGTTGCAGACAAGTCATTACCTACTGTTTGAATGTCTATCATTTCAAAGGGTACGTCAAAGACAATAACGTCAGTGGTGTTTAAGTAATCTTCTGCATTATTGTCAATAACATCGCAGCCTTCATTTGCTCTGATAATGTAGGTGTCTTCATCTTTTCCCCCGGTCAGGTGATCAGCACCACGACTCCCATCTAGGATGTTATTGACATCGTTGCCAACAATATGATCGGTTCCGTTCGATCCCGATACTTGTTTCACTTGACTGTATTTCCGATCATTGAGTGAAATCGTTTGATCACCTCTTGCTGTACCTAGATCTAGAGCCACCGCCACACATTGAACAACCTGAACACCATCGCTATTTAAAACTTGTTTTGGAACAAAAATTACCCCGTCCAGACTACGAAACGAGACATGACGGTAATATGTAGGATCTCCGGGAATGAACCAGTTGGTGATACGAATGTGATGGCTCTGGGAATAAGTGACATCAAGATCAGTTTTACTCTGATGACATCGGATGTTATCATAGTTAACGTTTATGACAACGATGTCGCGCAAGTCATCTTCAGCAAAGTTATCGATGACTGTTTTTCCGCCGTCCGACTGGATAATGTAGAGGTCACTACCCGAGCCTCCTGTAACTGCAGACATTTCAGGTCCTAAGTAAAAGGTGTCGCTGCCACCCCGCCCATACAGATTGTAATGATAGTTTCCAGTAACAAAGTTAACATTTAACTTGCCAAAGTTACAATCTGAATCTTTTTTTCCAGGGGGTTTTGTTGTCGGCTTTTGATGCTGTACGGCATAAAATGTGTTATTCTTGGAGTTTCCATAATAAGTGCCGTAAACAGATTTCTCATGGAGATTAGCTCCACAAATTACATCATACGACTTAATTGGAATAAAAAACCAGAGTTTTGCAGTTTCGTGTTTGTATTCGAAAGTCCTGGACTCTCCTATCCCAAGCACGATGTTCTTAACATCAGAACCAACTGTAAATGTCTTACGTATTGTTTTATGACTGCCAGAGACGTCACCGATTTCTAACGTAGCTCGGTTATTGTCGTTGAGCCTGAAGTTTATATAACCGCCAAAACTTGACAGCATGCCTTGGGTGAAATCGATCGTCCCTCCACTCCCATCTTTTTCTCCAATAATCTTGTAATAACTATCGGGGTTTGTCAGGTTCCGAAGGAGTGTTTTGTCGTATTCCTCCTGTTTTCTATAGGACTCCATTTGTCTTCTGAGGCCTCCTGTTAAGAAATCTGCAGCTCCATCCAAAAACCCTTTCACTAAGGCTGCAAGAAACTCCAACCCAGCCCACGGACTTTTCCAATTCACTTTCTCCATTTCTGCCATAATGTCGATGTAAAAGTCGTCAATGGCCATTCGTATTATTGAGAGGACAATCACCAGAGGTTCTGTAATGACTTCCGCTTCCGGGCAAAACGTGCCTATTAGGCTCAGCACAGTCGTGCTAACGTCAAGTGCTAAATCGATCACACGTAACGGTAATATTTTGAGGTCTGCCGGGTTATTAAGATTTAACTTAGCCAACTGCTCTATGTCTTGTTCAATGAAGTAGATATCGAATGCAAGTCCTACTACAGGGATGTCGCCAAGTAACTCTCCGATTCCTCTCTCTGCAAACCGTTCAACGTTGGTAGATAACCTTTCCAAGCCTTTCTCTAAATTCAGACCTTTTGCTAACCCTTTAGTTGCACTACTTATAACTCGTTTTCCAACCTTGGAAACTATCTCATTGAGCCCGGTAAGTCCTCCAAGTGTATGGGCAGACTGAGCCACGGAAATGGCACCTCGAAGGTTATCACCTTCCTGGAAGTAGTTTACAGCCCCCAGAACGGAAAATATCAGACCGTGAACAGCTAGACCTTTATTTACCTTGGAGTAAGCCTCGGTAGCTCCAGACCTTTTCGATTTTGATAACTTGTCCTCGATCAGCTTGGGTGTAGCCAGCTCTTCAGGGCTTATTTCTAACTGCACGTGCTCACGTTCTTTGGCATCGCGACGATCTATCACGTCAAACTCCACCTTGTCTTCATTAACTTTAATGGAGCTCTCATCGACAGTTGCAGAGGAGTCTTTATTACCTAGTGAGCAGGCAAAGCGCTTTCTTCGACGTCTCGTCCCTGTGCAATATTTTGCGACCTTCTCGGCAATGACCTCTCCATCGTGATCTCCAGCAGCTCGTTTGCGGATGAGATATGAGGGAACTGTCTCACTGCCCTTATTATGTAGCAATTTGCGTCCTTCGTTTGCTCCAACACCTTTTTTTCTTACGGGATAGTCAGCATCGTTAAACTCTTCGTCTACGCGTTTTTGTTTGCTTGGAAGGTTTTTTAGCACCCCTTGAACGTAAGTGTCCATTGTTGGACTTCTTCCTGACTTATCAACTCCATTCAAATCTGCCAGGTTGGGAATACTGTCTGGAAACGTCTTTTCATCTCTTATTTTCTGAGCAAGATCCTTTAAAAACTTAGCTCTGACCTCATCCAACGGCCGAGCTGCTTCTGCAATCATTGAAATAGTCAGAAATTCTGTAGCAGCTCGAATGGTGTCTGCGGTCTCGAGGTCGTTGTTTGGGATTTTTAAATCTGTGGAGAAGTCAGGTTGTTTATCAAGATTGCTATCGACAGCCTCTAGCATAGACGTTGCTAGCTTATCATGGTCAGGAAATGGCTTAAGGACATCATCTAGTAATGTATCGTAAGACGCTGGCACTACACCACCTTTGCCTTTGTTGCCTCGTTTCGAAGTACCAGGCCAATCAGCATCATTAGTATATACCGCTATCTGGTGTTTACCATAACGTGGTCGACTCTTGCTCAAACGAAATTTTCTTTTCTCTCCGCCAATTGGAACTTCAAACCTCGTTTGTTTGAGTCCTTGAGTGTCGAATATGTCGTTATAAGATTGTAATGTTCTGAATACCTCTTTTAGGGGAACCTTATCAGATTCGTGAACTATCACTCTTCTAACTTTGCTTTTTCCTTCTGTGACTTCTTCATCTTCAATAATTCTTTTATTTGTTGTCTTGTCGGGGGTCGTCCATTCTTTCCACCTATCAATTGCCTCATCCCTGCTTTGGAGCAGGCTCTGAGTTAATTCAAATTTAAGTTTTGTTTCCCCTTCGGCCGCTATCTCTTTGCTTAGCTGCTCCCTTACTTCATACATTTTTGAACCAATATCCTCGCTTGTCGTCTTGAGCCAATCGGAAGGCGGTGGAATTAGACCGGCTAATTTGCTCTTTCGGACAGCAGTTCCAACCATAAAATCTCTGGCTGCGCTGAAGGCTTTATCCCTTTCGTTGGAGGAAACTGTTTTTTCTTTGTCTTGTTTCAGTAGTTCCGCATTAAAATCGGGCTGACTGTCTAAATTTGCATCTAACGCTTGTAAAGACACATCTTGTACCGTCTTCCTTAAGGCCGCCTTCAGATTGGAGTCAGACAGAGTCTTAACAGGGTCCTGAAGATTAGACAAATCCACGTCCGTGCCGGAGCGTACGGCGTGTAGTGAAAAGGTCCCGTCGCCTTTATTGGCGAGTTTAAACGTATAATCGTCGCTTCCGATTGGTACCTTAAATTCTGTGGGGTTTGTTTCTTTGCCGTAAAGAAGAGGATAATACTGCATAAACTGAAATACTCCTTTTAGAGATATTACTCCAGTTTTTTCAAATGTGACCTGTTTTCCACCTCCAGGCGTTGTTGTTTCTGTGACTGTCTTTGGTGCACCTGCCTTTAGCTGATCCCAGCTTCGTTTGACCTTCTCTTGAACCACCGCTCTGTCCAGATACTCTTGGACCGTTTGTTCGTCAGCGGGGTCAACCACTGACCTTTCCACCAGCTCGTCGGAGACATCCTTGTAAATAGCGACCAAACGATTGTCCCGCAGTATAACGTCATCAAGTAATCCCCAAGCGTGTAAGGCAGCATTCGAAAGCAAGAGACCAACTAAAAACAGAAAGGCCACCACTCGGACCCCCATAGTTGAGGGGCGATGTAATTGAAACCTGTAAAACATGAGAACAGAAGTAAAAAGCAGTATAACAATAGCATTTACCTGGGCTTGCATCTTATCCTTCATAGTGTATTCCTCATTTCGCTGAACAAAACAAAGATATTTCCCGTTTTAGAGATTCCCCTTTTCCCGTTACCCATTCCTTCATAACCCTTTCCATCTTTTAGAGATGTATGTTGACACAACATCGCCTGATATGGAACGCAAATGAGAATTAACCAACTAAAGATAAAACAATTGACAAATAGCCGTATTATTATCAATACGCGCAAACGATGCTACTTGGGCCACAAATAAATTGTATGCCTCCAAAACTCATGTGATTGTCCTATTCAAATAAACGATGCATCTTATTTCGGAGCCTAAATCACTTTCGATTGTCTTGCCTGTGTTTTTATTATGTTCTGTTCAATTTAACACATCAATATTCAAAAGCCGTGCTCGATCGCACGCATCCATGGCGCAGAATGACTTTTGTTTGTAGGAGAAATACTTACTTACTGGCATAAATTACTCTTGTCTCCCTAGAACTCCCGTGAGGGCTCTCAATGGCCTCCAATTGGTTGGGGTTGTCTCTTACAAATGCAAATTTACACAAAATTTCTAGGAGCTGCGAATACCCAGTGGAATAACTGTCCATCAACTGTACAAGTTGTCAACAGACAATAGAGTTCCGAGCATTCCCGATTGCTCCGAAATACTTTTTATGATCATATGATCATTTGGTAGAAAACCACGCATCTGCGACAGCTGCGTTAAATCTTGATCGTGTCAAGAGTCTTTCCCCGCAACGGCTTGTGGTCTGTAGAATAAATGTTATGAGCGTTTTCAGCACACTTTTGAGCCACCTCCGAAACCTCCGTAAAAACCAATCTTGTTCACTTTCCAAACTGCAATGCAAAAGAGCGTAACACAATTTTTTCTCCGTCCCGCCATATATTTTTCTATCGCACCCAGTCGCGCGATACCTGCTTTAATTACGCTCGCCAACTGAACTCTAAGCGCGGCGTGTGATGAAATTAGTCCTCAGGGAATTTACAATTCGCGGACGCCGCGTGCTTGACAAACAAATTACTGCAATTATTCTTTAGCGCTCTTTAATTGCAAGGTATAGTTGCATCCTTTTGAAAACTACTTGTTCCCAAGATCGCATTATACCGTATAGCTATTACCCTGTTTTGGAGAAGTGAGAAATTTAAACAATTGCCAATAAGAAACAATAACAAAGTAACGAAACAAAGAACAGAGATAAAATTGTCTTGATGAGCAGTGGATCTCGGGCTCTCACGCCGTCACCAATAGATGACAATAGGTAACAATAGCACTTTAAACGGCCAAATGACTAAATAACTAAATAAAAATGACTAAATAAAGTACCCACGCCGATCGATCGATGGGATAGTTCTCCTCGCTGTTTGAGAAAGGAAATGCTTATCGAACGATTTATAATTGTCATATGGCTAAACAAACCTCTGAAGTAACTCATCAAAGCATTTTTTTTTTAGAAAAAATTGAAATAGAGAGAAGCGTTGTACAGTGGTGCGTGGCAAGATTTGTTACGAAGCCCAGGTGCTACGTATTATGTTGCATGTAAATAAACGTCGAAAACTCAGAACTTTAATTTTAATAAATCCACTTGTAAATCCAAACATCCACGAGCTAAAGTACTGCGACAAGCATTTCGATCAGCCCAATTTTAGCGATTTAGGTTCATCTATTCCAGGTTTTCTACAGACATCAAAAGGAACTAAGTACGGGAACCAAAAGAGCGAAATTATACGAATGCAACCCTTACCGACTGTTTCGTTCCAAGTACAAATGTCCAATGTTCTTCAAAAACAACAACATGGCGGATCGCAAATCAGAGACAACCCACATGCTTCATAACACGTGAAGCAAACACGTTACGTCATACACAGGTCCGCACAACGTGCGCAATCGTAGCTACAAGATTACGCAAGTCACGTGGACTCAGGTTAAATGAGGAAATTCGTGATTCAGAGCCCATTCCTAGACTCAGTTCCTTACGACTCGAGTAATCAGATTGTTTTGCAGACTGACTAGAGGCACCTTTAAAGTGCCACAAGCAACAAAATTTCTTGTAGCTTATGAATAATTAGCGAGGATAGATGCCTTTTCCAATCGTTTTGTCGTGACAAGGGATGAAATTTTACGAAAATTTCACTCTGTACCACTGGCTTTTTAACAGAAGTCCTTGTTAAAAAGGACTGAGGTTATAATCGGGTTATTTTGCTATATTGGTCAGTTGCAAGGGATTATTTTGTAAGTATCAATCTGTGAAACAACGGTTGTCTTCGCCTTGAAATTACTACAAGCTGTGTATTTCGGGTGGTAACTCGTCGTGAAACTATACGATCATCTTAAGAGAAAAGTTGCTCAAGTATAGTATTTAACGAAATTGGAAAAAAATCGGTTAAAAATGGGTGTTATTTAAAGTGTTTTACGAATTTACAGACTTTATAGACATGTTTTCATGCATGATAAAAAAAAAATAACACACAAACTGCGGTGACAAACATGATAATAAAACGCGTTTTGGAAAACAAAATTCATAAACTTGACGTTTCGTATGTTTCTTCACAAGTAACTAATTAACAATAACAATGACAGAAACTGAGAGAAATTTGCATATTGAAAGATGCAAACTAATATGTAAAGGTTGCGATCGACTTTTTATTCATTCGTCTTTTCAGAGATTAATATTTTTTAAGAGCAGTTTGCTGTAAGGATCAACTAAGGTCATGCAAGATAGAAAAAAACGGATTTTCCCAAACTTGGCCAGAATAAAGGCCTAGGTCAACTAGGTCTAAAAATATAAGTTTAAGGACGTTTAGAGTTTTACTTATTTTTTGCAATTTTTTTTGTATTTTGCGTTCGCAGCGGCCTAAATTGACGCCGAAATTAGGCATTTTTCGGAAGCTCTCGTTTAAAAAGTGAAAGCATTCTAGAAAAGATTAACCCAGGAAATCAAAAGACCTTATTTCTTCTGCTCATTCGCGGTGTAAAATCTAACTGAAAGTTGAACGTGAATTTTTGGCGAATTTTTTAAATTTGTGCTTTTCGACAGTGTTTTAGACGAAATACAAGCGTCAAAAAAGCACTCTGGTACATAGCTTTACCCAACGAGACTATTCTCTGGGGAAGAACAATCGTATCAACTACACGTCGGGCGAAAAAAAAAAAATTGGGGTAAATTAATCGGCGAATTCTGCGATTACTGAAAAGCCCCTTGGGGACGTGGAATAAAAGTATGTATGTATGCATTTTCAAAACAGGTTATTTGAGCAATACGAGCGGCCCTTTGACCTTTCTATGGTTGGCCATTCGTTTCAAAATTACGACAGGGTATACAAGGATTTTTCTGCCGCGTATACTTGTTTACATACGTTACGTATGGGCTTTAAGCTCATATATACGACCATTTAGATCGCGTATATACGCATTTTTAAAGGGCCACACATTTGCGTAAATTCAAGCGCGGGGATTTGCGAAATAAATGCCCAAATATACGCGTCCTACAAGGACCCATATATACGCGTGCTAAAATGCGCGTATATGCGGGTCTCAAAAAATTACGTTGTATATGCCAGCACGAAATGTGCCTTTTAAGAGAATGGCTTTTCGTGTATGATAGCAATGAAAATTACTTTAACTAAAAATCGTCAATATGGCGGCAGTGGTGAAATGGCTTGTCTTGCTCTATCTGCTATTTAATGTTTGTTACTGCAGCTCCCCCAGTGACTGAACTTCCAGAAACAGTTATGCGTGTTTTGAATGACTGTTTAAGATTTTATCCTTACGCTAATCGTAACATGGCAGAGAACTTGATCGTTCGTCGTGAAGTTGCTGTGGATTCTGTTCACCGTTTAGGACAGAGGTGCCCAAGCGAATGCTGAGAGAATTCTGCCTCTCGAATTGCTGGTGAGACAAATTCAATACTTACTACATAGATGGGAAATGTTTGCAGTTCAGTGTTGAACTTGAGTAATCTCAAACTACGCAAAGCATAAGCATTGGAAAACAGTTTTATAGAGAAAAATTTATATTTGGGTTAACTTTTAATCCTGGGTTAGCGTTAATCGGCTTTCGAACAACCCGGCCCAGATGATTCGAGAAATATGACTGACGTGGGTTTTCCAATTCTGGTATCAGTATCATGCTGGGTCATTTGCGAAGTAGAAACATCTATGTTCGGTGTCAGCGTGTAAGGGAAAGTTTTTTTCAAACTGACCCAGCAGGGTCTGATTTGAGGTGGTTCAATACCATCACGAGGCGCCAGGGGACCTATAATTCTCTCTGGCACATTGATGGACTACACTGCCTTATCAGTTGGAGGTTTGTAATACCTGGTGGTTTTGACAGGGCTTTAGACTTTAAGTTGTGCAACAAAAAATTCTGCTGCGACTGGACTAGCTCTGTTCTTAGCTGCTGTGCAAAGTTATGGATTGCCCTCTAGAGTGTGTTCAGACGAAGGGGATGAAAATTTAGAGGTAGGAAGAGTTCTGCTATGGCACAGGGGATTTAATAGGGGAAGCAAAATTGCTGGTTTGTCTGTACACAGCCACTGAATTGAACGTCTCTGGAGAGAAGTCTTTATTGGAGTCGGTCAGTTCTATTACACTCTTTTCTACCAGATGGAGGAAAATGGCATCCTGGAATCTACCAGCATAATCGATCCTTTCTGTTTGTATTACATATTTCTTTCCAGAATTAACAACCAGTTAAACCTCCTAGTTGAGGCATGGAATAACCATGCTGTACGCACAACTAATATGGGTGAACGCAGTGATTTTACAAGATATATGTAACACTGCAAATACTAGCTGTCAGGGACACATCTGGTGATAACATCCAACCAGATGAATTATCTGGTGAAGACCCAATAGGACTTACACTAAAATCACATTCTGTTTCCTAAAACTCCCCTTGAGGTATTGATATATCATGGGCTGGACGACCCACTCTTCCATTAGAAGCTGATGCAGTTGGCAAAGCCCTAATGGGAGTACACTGAGGTGCATGAAACTGCTCTTAATGCAAACATTTCCCATCTAAGTAGTAAATATTGCATTTGTCTCACCAGCGACTCTAGAGGCCGTATCCTCTCAGCATTCGCCTTGGTACCTCTGTCTAATGAATCAACTAAAGGATTAGCCTGCGTAGCTTGGCGGTTTAGCAATTTTTTAAGCAATTTGAGAGCGAGCGCACAAAGCGAAAAAGTCGCGAAAACGAGCAGGAACCCCCCAGGCTCGTGGCTACGCCGCATTTGGCGCTCGTTATCACTTCGCCGCTTTCTTAGCGTTCAAATTGCCTAAAAACCGCCAAGTTACGCAGGCCACTAAACGATGTACAGAGTAATCCACAGCAACTTCACGACGATTAGCGTTAGGATAAGATCTTGAACAGCCATTCAAAACACGCATAACTGTTTCTAGAAGTTCATTCACTGGAGAGCTGCAGTAACAAACATTAAATAGCAGATAGAGCAAGACAAGGCATTTTACCACTGCCGCCATATTGACGATTCCTAGTTAAATTAATTTTCATTGCCATCATACATGAAGAGTCATTCTCTTAAAAGGCACATTTCGTGCATATAAAACGTAATTTACGAGACCCGCATATTTGCGCATTTTCGCACGCGTGTATATGGGTCCTTGTAGGACGCTTATATTTGGGTATTTATTTCGCAAATCCCCGCGCTTGAATTTACGCAAATGTGTGGCCCTTTAAAAATGCGTATATACGCGATCTAAATGGTCGTATATATGAGCTTAAAGCCCATACGTAACGTATGTAAACTAGTATACGCGGCAGAAAAACCCGCGTATACTTCGTCGTAATTTTGAAACGAATGGTCAACCATACCTTTCATGTCATTCGGAAATCAACACACGGCAGCTCTTAATTTGACTTTCATTCGTCGGAATACACGTTTCTTTGCTTTTGTTTTGCTTTCCTGACATATTCTCAAGTAAAAGAAGTTAGAATTTTGAATTTGGAGGCATTTACCCGCTATAAAATAGGAACAGCTGGCGTATTGTTGAAATTTGACCCACTTCGCATTTAGACGGTTACGTCATAAACAAGTTGATCGCCGGATTACATGTTAAAATTCGCAGCTGTGCAGCAGTGGACGGGCGGTTTCTCGTACTTTAACTGCACGTTTTGACGGGCGAGAGCACTTTTACGCTGTTTCTTAAACAGGCAGCTCAAAACGGTTTGTATATGTCAAGATCTGTTATACCCTGGACTGGATCAAAAAAGTAGATGGCCGATGTGACTACAGAAGCGGAACATTCATGGCACAAATTTCCACTGCGTTGGAGTCAATGATTTAAGGCCGCTCGGATAATAGAGCATTAAAAAAAAAACAACGATGAATCCACTCTGAGCAAAGATTTATTGGTTTCTTTGATTCAGATGATGATATGGAGTGTGCGCGCTTGAACGCTCCCAAAATGTCGGCTGATTTGTAGTCCGGGTGCCCACGCTGGGAAAGGCGGTTAAAAAACAGTTTCGTTTATTCGAGGAGTTGGTAGACTTTGACTCACCCAGCAATGTTCTTTAGACCTTAGGGAATAATAACGGGGTGGCAGTGGAGCTGGTCAAGTGGGCCGTGGTAATCGAGAGCACCTCGAAGTACTCCCCTTCTGAGTGTTTATGTATTTCTTCAAGTGATTTCCACAACAATCTGGGACAAGGGGTGAAATAGTTTATCACCTATGGCCATCAACAGATTTTGTCTAATGATACAAAATTTTACCAAGATAGAGTTCATGCCATGGATAACATGATGATGTTTATAATGAGTCACGTGATCAGATTATGACGTGATAAAATTGACAAAAACCGAGAAAGTCAATACGGCCGAGTACATTTTATCTGTGCACGTAATCTTAAACATCATTTCGGAGAGGGCATTTTACATTTGTTCTTATTTTTGCATGAAGTTCCCTTCACTTATCAATTAAAAACTATTGAGAAAAATATTAAACAATTAGATTATTTACTCTCGATTTCTATCACGCGATGGAAATCGAGGGCGAATAATCCAATTGTTTTAGTATAAATCTAATAGTCGTTTAACACTTTACTCTTTTAAACGAAGTTTAGATGCTCTTCACCGTACACTTCGAAAACGCGAATACGGGCCGTTATTTTGTTAACAAGGGCACACGGCTACGTTACTCACAATCTATCACAGATTGTAGTTCATCACTAAATTTTCTCTGATTGTTATTGATCAGTGGCATCTTTTCTCCTTCGTACTGACCGACATCGAATGGATTTACCAATTTCGTGTCAATGCACGGAATGATATTATTCACGTCATTTTCATCTCTTTCAATTCTCTGTGATCCCAGTTCCTTATGAAAGCTTGAGCCTGCTGAAGTTCCACTCATAACTTTGAAAGAAGCTGTTGCTGCTTCCATCATATGAGCTGTGAGTGCCCACCTATCTCGTGTTCCCTCCATGCTAGTAACTCCAACAATTCCTCCTTTAGTTTTGGAATCTCTGTTCACTGTCTGTTCCAATGCCATGTCTGGTTGGACAGAATTGAACGATGACTCGGAAGATGATGTTGAAACAGCATTGGCTCTATTCTCAGTGAACTCTACATGTAATGTTGGGGTGTCCTCTTGCAGCATCTTCATATCTGTTCAGTAAACCGTTCCCCAACTGAAGTAGTTTAGGTGGTCAAATGCTCTGTCATAAGGTAGCATTACACTGAATGTTTCAAGATGCAAAAGCCAATTAGCATCTCTGTCACCATGGATGAAATTCAACAACAGCCACACCATTTTCATGTATTCATTCCAAAATGCAAACAAAGCCGAGCATTTACAACCGTGTTCTTTGAACTGGATATACAGTAGACTAATCTTCTAAATCAGCAAGTTACCGAGCTCAATTGCGTTCTGTCGGATCTCGCTTCGTTGTTGTAGTACAGAGTTCTGCCCTTGTTGGAAAAGACCGAGAAACTCCTGCTTTTTCTCTCTGATGCAATTCATTTCTTTCTCATCAATTTTTCCGATTTTCTCTAACCATTCCATAAAGGGGCTCCACTGTAATCTCTCCAATGCTTCAAGAGTTAGTTTATGAGCTCTTATTGCTCTGTTATAGTGCGTCTCGCTGATTATCTTTGTTGCGACATTGCTACCACATATGTCACTCTCGATCCAAAGATCCTCAACACCTGATTCTGTCACGCACTTGCCAATAACACCGAGTAAGTTTTTAGCTTGATGAAACCCTCCCAGTCAAACAATTACATTGTCCAGCTCTTGTGAAATAGCCCACTGAATGCGCTCGGCCTCACAGTAAATTCCTTCGTCAAAGCATGGTTACCACTACATTCTTCTGACGAAAGCTCTCGCGGAAAGTCTTGTCCAGACTTTTCAGGCATGCGTAGACTGTGTTTGGTTCTTTAACAGATACAGGAACCATTGGAGGAAAACCTATACGGATTGGCCGAGAGTTGTTCACGGTGACTATAGCATGAAAGCCAGTCCACCCAGGAACGTTCTGCTTGGTTTGTGTTTGACGTACTTAAACAGTAACCAGCTTTGTTGGGGCATTTCTGGTAAACACCCAGGCTTGATTCAATCCTTGTAACTTCTCTCTCCAATGCACACTGTTGAAAGAAGTTTGCCCTGACTTTTTTGACAGAGGTGAGTACTGGCGTCTTACTGGTGAACGCAAGTTCTTACAATTTTGTCTCAGCAGATTTTAATACTCGTCTTCTGACCTTGCTAATTTTTTGCGCCGGGAGTACCAGGTTATTTGGATCTAGTGCAAACCCCCCTTGGTAAAAAGCCTTACTCATCACGTGTACACTGTCGTTCCCATCAACGGTATCCTGCAAGTAGTTTGCATTGTCTGCAGCACTTTGCACAAATGCATCACTCACAATGTTCGAAGGAAGAATTGCTTGATAATATCCATCTTCCTCTTCAAATTGATTCAAACTCATTTCTGGCCATTTTGTGTCGATCTGTTCACATTCCCAGTAGTTTACACAGTGCCCATAATGGTTTAACATGGTAATTATTTCCTTTCCACGCACCGTGGTTTTCATAGCCAGCCCAAGACCTACATTTTTGGGCATTTTCTTCTTGGCCCCTGAATTACAAGATACAATATCTTGGCCGATAGCTAAAATATTTCTTGTCTCGTTCTCCTTTAGAACACTTTCATTGCAATAATCATCTTAAAAATTGCTGCGTCTTGCAGGTACAACTTCTGTAGTCTTCTGTATACTTAGGTCAGATACAGTATAAACCCCTCAGGTGTTTCCCTTTGGTAAGATTTGACACATGGCTAACAGGCCTAACTTTGCTAACATCAACTGACTTGAACTGAATTTTTTTTTAATCCACCCTTTTTGTTTCAATTCCAAAAATATTCAGTGAATTTTAAGTGAAAAATGTGACGTATCGATTTTCAATTTAAAAAGCTCGCAATTTAAAAATGAATGGCGCTTTTTCGCACCTCTATTTCATTCAAGAATTCGTTGGGTTTTAGTTTGTACCGCCGTCAAATCTGCCTTAAACTGGTTTCTTTTTTTCTTGCAGGTGAGGTCGACAAGCCTTTCTTAAGGCTGTTTACTTATTTCTAATTCGTCGAGACCTCTTTTACCTCGACTAATTATTTATCTTTGTTATTTTTTAACGAAATAAAACGTATTCTATTTTTTTAATTGTTATTTTTCCATTTAGTGTTTGCAAGTGTGTAAAGAGAGCACTTCTGTTAAAATTTACACTATTCTTCAAACAGTCCTTTGTTAATGACTGAAATCGTCCCCCAGTATTACTCATTTAAAATTAACCTAGTTGTATCGGATTCTATATTATGTGCTGTTGTATCTATTTATTACAAACAAGTATCGTGGTTTTCTTGGCACGGCAGATGTGTTTTTTTTTTATACTTCTTGTATGACTAATTCACCTTCCTTTTTGAAACTTAGCTTCGAGATGCGATCCAATAGGCTGATTCAAATAACTTTAGTATTGAGAGAAAAAGCAAATTACGAGGTAAACTATAGATGAATAAAAACAGTTGACGTTTTTGTGAGAACTTACCTTGTGGGGCAAAATAACAACCACCATGTTCCCAGAATCAGACAAACTGCAAGTACTAAACATACCCTGAGACAACATGATACCCAAATGTATTAAGGGAAATAAAGTTTGTAATAGAAATGGATAGACGGAAAAATGAAGGGGAACAACAATAACATTGTGTTTTTAACTTTTAATCCCTTATTTTTAATAATGACATTTTTTGAAAGCGTATCTTTTTCAAAAAAAATATAATATACGTGTAAAATATGTAACTTAGTCTTAATGTCATAGTATCACTGAAAAAGAATATTTCCTTAATAGGGTTGCTATGGAAATATACAATTTGGAGACTAACATGCAAAAGATGGAAGGGAATTTCGAAGCTACCAGTTTTTCTTTATACTGCCTTGATTTGGCGAATATTCGGTTAAACATTGAAGCAGCTATTCTAAAAAAAAATAGGGCCGCGATGGGGATTTCATTGACAAGGTAGTTGTAAGGGTTTCTGATCGGAAGCAAAACTGTCGCTCGCCGTGAGTCGACGATATTACAGGGCTGAAATTAAGCCCGGAATCAGTCAGTGTGGATAGTAATTTTTGTGCGGGAATGATTTAAACAAATACAGATCCATAGGAGGGATCTGGGGTATTAACTAATATATCAAGCAATATACCTTTCCTTCCCTCCCTGGAAGCTTTTTGGCGCGTTGTTGAACGTTTAGTCATCGTTTTCAACAGATAAATTACCTCTAGGTGGCTTAAGCTATTTCTTTGCTTGTATGGCAATACTAAAAATACTTGGAACTGTAAATGTTTTCGTAACAGTCATTGAAAAAAAAATTAAAAAACTTTCTGCTACTACTGTTTACACATGGTCTCGTTTGCAGTCGTTGGTTTTAGTCTTGTCACTCAACGCTCCATGCCACCCTCCTAAAGATCACAAACGTAAAATTTTGTTAGCATGTTTCTTATTTTGAACAGCATTTGTTCAGCACACATAAAAAATGCATTTCTTAGTTATTGTGAACAGTGCACAAGTCAAACATTTACATGTATTGTTCTTTTCGACCCCCACCTGCTACCCCCAAAGGGGGAGACATTTTAAGGATTGTTATGAGCTCCCCAAAATACAAGAAATCCTTTTCGATGCCCAGAAAGCCACAAAAACAGAAAGACTTGAAAAGAGCGCTAGTGCTAAATTTGTGACTGGTTGGACGACTGGTTGGACGTCAAAATCACCCAAAAGTTAGCATGGTTCAATGAAACTGAAAAAATGTAACTGGAGGACAATTTCAGCCTTGGACAGCAAACCGTTCGCTAGCAAGACCCTGAGAGCGTGGCGAAAGATACTGATGCGTTTTGCAAAAAAAAAAAAAACAGATCGGTGGAAGATGTTCTCTAGCGACGCGTGTGTTCTCCTTCGCACAACAGATACAGTCATTCATTTAAGGAATGGCTTCTAAGATGCATTACGAGTGAGTAACTGTCAGAGTTGCGCAGCATTAGCGAAAGTTTCGTGATGCCCGCCAGGTTGTACTTGAAGAAACACGGTTTTAAAACTCTCCAGCTGTGTCATCTTGAACCTACTCGACATGCATATGAGGAAGGAACTCCTGCGTGAAAGCCAACTTAGCATACCCATGCTTAAGACTGCAAGTATTTTATATGGTGCGTGAACACACAGTTTTTCCATCCAAGGCGCAAGGTGGACAACATTTATGCATTAGGGAATGAAGACCCGGCTATCTCCTGAATCTACTGTGTGGTAATTATCCTCATGTTATAGGTTGGCAACTATTCAGTGTCAGACAACAGCAATGCGTTAGCAAACCTCGCGTGGAATTCCGTAAAATTCAAACGTCACATATACTTCTAGCTACTTTATCATACACTATGTAAATTTTTCCCTCATCACGTTTCACCCATAAGCACTTCTCAACATTCCACGAGGGCTAATTCCCAACTTAATCCACGTGGTAATGAACTCAGATGAATGTCGACAGTTATGTATTTTAAGTACACAGATGTCCTCATATGAGGGTCCTTGTTCCCCTCAATAGTTGTTGTATTCCCTTGTTCCCGCAATTATCAGTGCTTGCTCCCTACTTTACTCAAATTTTCTTGCCCTTTGCCATGTTCCCTAACATTGTTTGCCTTTGTTCCTCTGTTCCCCAATCGAAATCGACCATGCTCCATCGTTCCCAAAGACACCTTCATGGGGGACCCTCTCGTATGGCTTGGGTTCACTTGACAATACGACTCTTAACTGGCGTTTAAGCTGGTTTGTCTACGCTAGAACCACATGTCCTCTCTGCTATTTGCTCATATTCGAATGAGCACATGTCGTGTAAGCTTGGCTTGGTTTAGAAACGACTAAATCACAATATCATCTACACTAAAGACAAACTCAAAAAAGTCAACATAATTTCTGATGACTGATTTGTCCCATCTGTGTAAAAGAGAACATCATACAATCCAGCATATGATTTTAAGGTGCTCCCAAGTAGCTTATTTAAGAATGAATTCTTTGACTGGAGGTCGCAAGTCACCAGTGAAAACATTCATTTATCTGACTCAAGTCTTTTATACGGACCTACAAACTCACTTGAACACCATCAACCCCGAAGCTTGGTTTTGCTGTTGGCAAAATACTTTATTTACAAATGTAACTTGAGTGAACAATCTTTACTCTTCTCACTGTTTAAGATACAATTTCGAGAAGCCATAATGACTGAAAGATGCACCGAAATAAAAAACATAACTATCAAATGGAAATACCTTATATTGAATTATTTTGTCCAAGAAATTTTGCCACCACCAACGTCGCAATATGCAATAAGACAAATTAATTTACCTGCTATGTGTCAATGTTCCCGTGTTTTTAAAATTTCAGTATCAGTAAAAGCGCCTAGCATTTATTTATATATTGTAGTCTTCATAGTGCTGTAATTGTCTTTTTATGTGGTATTTACTTTAATCTATGTTTTATTTTCCTGAACGCGTTTTCTATGAATGAAAAATAAATAAATAATAATAAAAATGACCACGTGTTCAGTTCGAAAGAAGCGTGTGTAAATTTGTGACCCAAACGTTCCGCTTCTGTTGTGAGGTACTTCATTGATCCAGTCAAGGCTATACCAGATTTTTACATTCACAGACAGTTTCAAGGTGACTTGCCCGTAAAATTTCACCACACGCGTCCATTGCTGCCCTCCCCCTAACCCCTAGCTCCACTATCTCTCGGCCAAGTTACGTCAATGTCACGTGCGACTTTCGCTCTGTGTTTTGGCAAAACTGCTGAGGTTTCCCGTCGGGAAAACCTTACCCCAAGGTAAGGAATAATTCCTAACATTAAGTGCATTTGATGGTTGCTTCCTTGTTAATACTGCCGTTTTCTTAAAGCGAATTTTAATATGTAATCCGGCGGTCAACCTGTTTATACGTCTAAATGCGAAGTGGGTCAAATTTTATAGCGGGTAGATGCCTCCAAATTCAAAATCTAACTTCGTTTACCTGAGAATATGTCAGGAAAGCAAAACAAAAGCAAAGAAACGTATATTCCGACGAATGAAAGTCAAATTAAGAGCTGCCGTGTGTTGATTTCCGAATGACATGAAAGGTCAAAGGGTCGCTCATATTGCTCAAGTGACCTGTTTTGAAAATACATACATACATACATACGTTTATTCCCCGTCCCCAAGGGGCTTTTCAGTGATCTCAGAATTCGCCGATTAATTACCCCAATTCTTTTTTCGCCCGACGTGTAGTTGAAATGATTGTTCTTCCCCAGAGTATAGTCTCGTTGGGTGAAGCCATGCACCAGAGTACTTTTTTGAGGCTTGAATTTCGTCTAAATTCAGAGTTGGTGAGCACTGTCGCGAAGCATAAATTTAAAAAATTCGTCAACAATTCACGGTCAACTTTCAGTTGGATTTTACACCGCGAATAAGCAGAGGAAATAAGGTCTTTTGATTTCCTAGGTTAATCTTTTCTAGAATGCTTTCACTTTTTAATTAGAGCTTCCGAAAAATGCCCAATTTCGGCGTCAATTTAGGCTGCCGCGAGCGCAAAATACAAAAAAATAAATAAAAATAAATAAAAATCTAAACGACCTGAAACTTGTATTTTTAGAACTAGTTGACCTAGGGCTTTATTCTGGTCAAGTTTGGGAAAATCAGTTTTTTTTCTATCTTGCATGACCTTAGTTGATCTTTACAGCAAACTGCTCTTAAGTATCCGTGACAAAATCTTAAGTGAAAAGTAATGGGCGTTATTTGGAAAAGTATCTTATGAATTTACAGATTTAAAGAAATGGTTTCATGTAATATAAATTACCTTAGATCATTAGCTACAACGAGGGATTTATTGTGGAGAGTACAAGAAGATAAAGACTGAAATCAGCTTATTTAAATTGAGTATAAAACGTTTGTCAGCAATTTGCGAGGAAGTTGTGAATTTTAAACGAGCTCTGTCACGTTATTTCGGTCCGCTGTAAAATGCGTAAAGATGTCTTTAAATAAGGGAAAACCCAACAAATAATGAAGCAGTTTATTTATCTAGACTGTGTTACTGCACTGAGACTAAATACTGTCTTGTGTTACGGATGGCAAGGATGAAAATGGATTGCATTTTGAAAAATTTAGCCTACATTTTTCACATTCTCACACGTTATCTTGAAGCTCAGGCCAAAAATGTACTACTGGTGACTTTTCCTGCAAAAACTCAAGCGATGTCTTTCTGCTACTTTTCAAGGGATGTTTCGCATGGGTCTAGTCATTAGGTAGTATTTTTGTGTAGTCTTCGCCGGAAAACAGAAAAACCCCCATGACAGATCTCCTTTAAATTCAAAAACTTTTTACAGACGTGAACACGACTAGCGGTAAAATGGGTGCATTGTAAAGCACTTTGTTAATTCAGATAATGAGAAACTGAAATGATCCGAAAATTGCTGCTAAAGGTTCTCTCATGAACATAGTTTACACTTTTTATCTTTTTCAAAGACGCTATAATTTATGAGACAAACAAAGCACATAAAAATAAGCTGTTTACAGGCAGCCGATTCGGCACCCTGACGAAGAATCAAGAGGTTACCCCTATGTTTAAGATCTGACCCTACAGATAGCCCACCCAAGACCAAAGACAGCACACGAGGGGTGGCCACGGCCAGAGATTCCGCCTAGCGGTTGTTTTAGGTGACACTGTACAGCCAGGAAACGGGGCCTATCGTTTTTCTGTCGATATCCGAGAAGATTAGAGGGCCTAGCCATTTACAAACATGCGCTCCTGTACGACACTAACGGCAGTGAATTTTTGCCTTGGACAGAGTTAACCTCATTAAAACCTGAGAGGTCCTTTTGCAACTACACCTAATATGAAAACGTTTCATGACCTCTTACACATTATTACAGGCGACCCAAATATTTGGCTACCAACGATTCAAAACAGTTTTTTTCTCTTTACAAGGTCCAATGAAGCATCATTTTTTTAAAGCAATTTACAACACTTTGAAAGTACTTCTGCAGTTGAAGAAAGCACGCCAACGGGCTCAGTCTCTTCAGCCGTCAAGATATTCATGTGTCTACCACTTGAAACGAACATTTCTCCGGCAACAAGTCGCGGCTTCATGATGGTACAACTTCGATTAACGGTGCAGCGTAGATGTTTAATAATAAACTAAAAACGCATTTGCCACTGAAGTCTCGAAACGTCTGCCTGTTCTTTCCACTTTTGGCACATCTTCAAAAATTTTCCCATTTATTTATTATTTGCATAACGGTACGTTGAGCGAGATGCGAAAAGAATTTGTTTCTTTTGTACTAGAGGCCGACAAATTCTTTCTTTGGCATTTCTTATGCCTCCTTTCCCTAAAACTCTGAACTATCAAAAACGCTTAAAATATCCTTACTCACTAATTGCTACTTGAATTTAAATTGTTTACGAATTCTAATGTTTATAATAACTGCCGACTTGTATTTAGGCAAAATATTATTATTATTATTAATTTTTTTAACAAAGCCATTCTGGTCTTTCATGACAAAAAATATTGTTAACCGTGCGGCCATGGGCCGAGCGGGGTTCATGTTTTACCCGTGGTTTAATATATTTTTTTTCGTCGTTTTGTCGGTGACCAGACCCAAACTTCCTCTCGGTCAAATTCTGAATCACGCAACCTGTGATGTTTATTCGCCAAAAGCCGTTGAAACATTAATACACGGACAATGTTACGGATACTGTTTTCTTTATTGTGTGTAAAATATATTTTCTTTTGGTTTTATCGAAGCGTTGGATTCGAAGGGAATAATAAATACGCTAAGAAAGGTATTACGTTAGCCATGGAATGCGCTGACGTTGCAGCTTTCTCTTTCGCCACATGACAAATAAGATTTTGTTTACTTCGCACGTTTATTTCACCAGGAGCGAGTCTTTTCAGTTTTCCGAGTATTTTTCGTATTTTTAGATAAGAGAAGTGAATTGCATTGTCGAGCTCTTTTATTGAAGCGAGTTCAGAGATCGGAAGGAAAATAAAATATTTGCAAGCCAAGCAAAGAACGTCTCAGAACGTGCAAGGATTACGTCATTGGTAGGGAAATAACCACCGTACTAAAGATAGCAGTGGATAACGTAATTCTTGAACTATGTGACTCGTGTGACTTCTTCGCTAGCCCTTTACTCAAGGAAAAAACAATTAAATTTAATCTTGACTTTTAAGAAAAAAAGCTGTTGTTAAAAGTGTTCGTATCTTCATGCCCATACATATCGCGAAAAAAGTTCCAGATTAAGACTATTACGTCATCGCAGATTTCACAAAGTCTAAGAGTGATGGTGCAATAATACAGTTTGTGTTGATCAAGTGATGTGGTGTCTACAGTGATCAACGAATCATCGAGGACTGCTTTGGAATATGCACTGCATTGCGACTGTGGTGCTAAGAAAAAAGTTAAATTTTAAAAGCGCGGTTATAAGATCTAAGATCTTCTTGTTTTGTTTGTTTTTGGAAATGCTGGTAATCAAATATCTCTGGACTGTTCCCAGCATGCCAACCCTTGTATATGGTTATTTTCACATACCTTGAAGTAGAAATAAGAGCTGTAATAAATGCGCGGACCAGAATCGCGACTTATCTGTAGCTTGAATGGAAAACTGAGTATCAGTTTATGTTCCAGTTCACACTCTTTTAACCAGTTGACTTATAAATAATTCGCAAGAATAGTGGGAGGTCAAGGAAGTTTTGTGTTCGGTTATTTTGTTTGGCGATAGATGTTAAAATCCACTAGCTTTAACTGGATTGGCGAAATCCGTTTTGAATATATAAGGCAAGAATATATCGAGCAAGAATTTGTGGAGAAGTTTAATAATATTTCCTACTGATGACAAATTAAAGAAAGGTTTAAATCTCGAGAGTACCACAAGCTTTGGGCGATCAGGTAACCTATTCAAGTGCGTAATTGGACAATAAGCCACCCTCTTTAAAGTTCATTACATTTTTACGAGCATATTAGAAAGATTTTACAAAACGTTTAAAGTAAATAATAAGAGGTTATAAAGAGAAAAAATTAGACCAAATGTAAATTGTAAAAGGATTGCAATAAAGCAAGTTTTTGGACGACCAATCGACCAAACAGGATATAACATACGTAGACGACCAAATGAAACAAAAAGATAAATAATTTAGTATAACAAAATGGTAAGACGATAAATTAGAGTCCCTTGCCACCAATCATTACACGATCAGCGACACATTCGTGTACATGCATGAACGAAGGTCCTGAACTGATAACAACGACGATTTCCCTGTGTCCTTTGACCTTCAATCATGGACAAAAGTCTTGGGACAAATTTACACTTTTGGCGCTTTTGCGCACACGCCAGACGCGAATACAACTTCACCTGCTTAACCTCGCCCCCCACCTCCTGTACAATGTGGAAAACTACTACCTGCAATTTCTTCTGATTTTCAACATTGTTTTGGATGGGTAGGGGGAACAGCAACGCGTTTTTAAAAGGAAAGCAGAGCTTTTTTTCAAACTTTAGTAGTAAAACACAGATAATTCGTTAAATTACATGTGTCCCAAGGACTTTTGTCCACGATTGTATGTTTCTTCAATTTTTGCTAATAATCCTCGGGAAAGAAACGATATAATTCCTTGCGGACAAGGCCTTCAGCAACAACTGGTTTAATGAGAACGGCTACAAAGGATCAAATTTCCTGTTTAACGGTTACAAATCCTGACCCTATATCAGACCAAAACATTCCATTTTCCATACCAGTTTTTAGACCTGACGCTGAGGTTCCAAATTTTAATACTGGCTTTGTTGTAGTGTAATTAAGCTCCCATCAGTGCCGAAGCCAAGAATTGGTAAAATTCAGATCGACTGGATATATTTTGGTTACTTTCCTTTCTCTGTTATTCATTTGAAGTTTAAAAGACAAGTACGTTTATACGCTGTCGTTGTTCCCTTGAAAATGATACCCGATTTACGACCGTAATGGCCAAACTCTATACCGGTTTTCAGGCCAAAACGGCTCAAAAGCCATGCTCTTGTTTATGTTAATTCTTCGCGCCAAAATCGCTTTAAATGTTGTAATTTGCATGATCTAACATATATTTTTTCTTGATAATGGAGTCATGACGACTCCGAAACGTCGGATTTTATCGTTCGTTTTTACCGTTTTATGTCTTAACGAGTGGAATAAACTGGAAAAGTATTTACCACATAGATAGGTTACACAAAGCGTCAAGCTGTTTTGTGACAAGTATCGGTCTTAAAGGAGCTCAGTGACGGTTTGCGCATATTGAAAAGTTTAACCGCAATTGTTAAAATTCGTCTTTTTCAATCCGTGTTATTCTTCTCCACCCTTAGCCATCCTTGTTCCTTTATGGTTTATCATTATCTCTTTGGTGTTTTTCTATCTTATTAAACTGTTATTTTCAGGTTTCCTACCATTTAAAGGTAATTTTGTATGTGGCCAAAATAGCTCAAAATACTGTGACTGAGCTCCTTTAACATGTGACGCAATAGGCGTGGACAGAGGTCAAGCACTGTTATTTGAACCGAGATACAGACATGTTGTATCACTACCACGAGCTCGTACAGTTATCGTTCTATTTTGGTTGGTCATTCGGATGGACCTTTTGGGAGCAAATCTCCCATGGTGGGGACCTTTAACCTGTCAAATGCCCGTCAAATGCCCGGGAAGGGATGACAACACTTGGTATTGACAGAGCCATTACGGCTCAGTGATGTTGTCCATTTCTCATTGAATACTCTTCCGATGCAACCAAAGGTACGAACAAACTTCTAAAGACTGCTGTGACAGATTCTTTATCTCAATTAATTAACCGACATAAGACAAATTCTCCAGTAAAGACGACGTCAAGAGCTAAGTACTGAGGCTCGAGATACTTACAGTCAAACCTGTATTAAGCGGACCCCATATTAAGCGGGCACCCTCTATTAAACGGACAGCAGTGCAAGCTCCATTTTTCTTTTCCCACATTCACAGTAAATAATACCTGTATTCAACAGACACCTCTATTAAGCGGACGCGGACAACTTAAACTTAACTTTTATGGTCATTTCTACTGTTAGAAAACTGCATTAAACGGACACTGCAAAAGAATGCATGATTTTAAAATCTTAAAAGTTGTTGTCACTGACTAAAAATCTTAAAATAGACGTTTCGGCTAAAATACTATAACCTTCTTTAGTGATGAAATGAATGTTAATGGCGTCTAAATGTAAATGAGATGTTTATAAGAATGTGAGGAACTCGCTAAGGATTAATTTAACATTTTGTAAATGTCTGGAATATGCGCGTGGTCATTAATTGAGTTCGGTTCGCGAATGGAATGCCATTAACATTCATTTCATCACTGAAGAAGGTTATAGTATTTTAGCCGAAACGTCTATTTTAAGATTTTAAGTCAGTGACAACAACTTTTAAGATTTTATTACTATGCCTGACTACAGCAACAGTATTTTTAAATGCATGATTTTTTTGTCCACGTTTTAGTAGATCGGTCATTCAAGTTTGCCAACAAACTGAGCTGTCACAGAAATGTAATCTTTTGTTATTCGGTTTTATTTTTACAGAACTTTTGTTCTTGTTTGATTTTGTGAACCTTCACATGATTCGATCAATATAGATACTGTTACTGTATATTGAAACCGCTTTGCCTCATGCACTTGTCATTGTTTAAGGAAATACGGTGGCAGAGTTATCGATCGTTCACAAGAATGCTATTTGTCCCTTTCAAGGTCTTTTAATACCGACCAGTATTGATATGACCCTTTTAAGACGAGGCGAATTCTGAGGGAACCTGTTTTCAAAGGACATCCTGTATTAAGCGTACACTAGCAAGGGTCCTAAGGGTGTCTGCCTAATACAGGTTTGACAGTACTCCCTAATTCTCGAATGTCACATCAACCGTCATGTGCTGAACTTCGAAAAAAAAAAAAACTATTATCATGCAAGTATGTTTTGTACTGCTCGGTTATGTAAGTACCACAGCAGGCTCAGTTGGGTACATTGGTTTTACTGAGGCTCGTTCTTGTATTAGAACTAATTTTATATTCAGTCAACCGTTCTTCACAGTCAGTGAAACGAAATTCCTCGATCCCATCGGAGAAGGTCGATAAGGTTGGTTTCCAAAGCAAAAGTTTTCAGGGAAATTGACTGGCCATGGGAGATTGGACGTTCCAATATACTGAAAACTTAATCTGTAGAAAACTTCATGATATATTCAGTAGCTCCTGGGCCGGGTTGTTCAGAGCCCGATTAAGCTAACCCAGAGAAAGGTAGAATTTTGATTTGAGTTTTGTAACTTTGCGGTGAGGTTTTCTGTATATTTTTTGGCCTTCTGTTTTGAGCTTTAATAATCACTATATACACAGAACAAAGCAGCAAAAACATTTGTATAGAAGAAAAAGTTATAATTCGGTTAACTTTGACGAAATTTCACACCGGAAAAACACTTTTGGAGAACTTAAATGGTGAACTAAATGCGACTAAATCTGTTCTTTAATACATCTTTCTTTTTCTAGTATCTGAGTTACTCGACCGTTCGCTCGTTAGATTTTTTACGAATGGTTTGCAGAGTCTGCAGACGGCGCGTAAGCCAATTCAATGACAAACCTGCGAAAACAAACCCACTTGTAACCCAATTTACCGCAAGAAAAAAAGATAAACATGTTATTGTCCGGCTTAGGGTCGGTCCGTATAGTGAAAAACTGTGACTTCGACCTTGAAAATGCTGCCCTCGACCTGCGGCCTCAGGCAGTATTTTCAAGACCTCGATCACAGTTTTTCACTATACGGACCTCCCAGCCGGCCAATAACATATATGTTTTTATTTAAGATCCTTAAAGAACCTGCTTTAACTCGTTTCATGGCCTCAGGATACGAGGTCAACCCTTAGCAGTAAACCAATTGGCTATAATCACTGTTGTTAAGGATGTGATCACAGACTGACTGAACCGTAGTGTATTTTGAGCTAGGCTGGGTGTTTCAGTTCGCTATTTTGAACTGCGGTCCACCGAAATTCCGCTTAAGGATCGAACCTAATTTTTCATTTTCTAGCCTAGAATGTATTAGCAATCCGATAAGTAAGCAAAAGGAACAGATTTTTGGTGTCGGCGTGTTGATTTCCTGCTTTAAATGAGCAACGAAGGAGAGGAGAATAGTTTTAAATGAAGTAAAACTGGTTTACGAGTGATCTAGATGAAATCAGTACTGAAGTCGGGGTAAAACGTCAAACATGATATGACGCGAGCCTATTGTTTATAGTCTTTCTGGCATCTCGATGAGTCAATGCGTTCGTTACCACGAACTTGTCAAATTGCAGAACACAGAAGATACTCTACAGTCAAATCATGCAATAAGGTTCAGTTATGTCCCTAAAAACATCTGGCCATTGGGCCTTATAGACTCAGGTTTTATATTTTAACAAAGTTTATACTCTTCTTCCAAAAAGATCACAGGCGGCCCAGACGTTGAACACGATTAATAAGTGACATTATTCTGTTGGCGATTGCGTTACAATTTTAGCCGTTTATAAGACAACGTATGAGAATGCTTCGAAAATTACTCTAAATGCTACGTGTAGAAAACAATTTGTATAAAATGGCTTACCTTGTGTTTGCATTGCGTTATTTTGATGTCTCTGGGTTCCTGGAGGTGGTTTAGAGCCATTCAGGCGAGTTTTACTTTCTGGCGGTTCGCTTCCCCTAAAGAGAAACGAAAGGCGGGCGACCCACTGGCCCGACGGCACGCACTCAAAGCTCTGTACAAACATGGTCTAATCTCGTCAAAATTGCCTCATGGCAGCCCTCGATTACTCTTCTTCCCTTTCGCTTTCTCCCAAGGTTCCAAAGTTTATGTTAATCGCCCGAGAATCGCTGGTTTTCCAGCTCTTGCTTTCCATTTCTGCTCCGTCTCGATCCGTAACCGATTATCTTGGGCACAGGATTTGAATTTTAACTTAACGACCACGCCATCGTGACAAAGTCGCCTCCAACCGCCGAGAGGCACGGGACATTTTTTGATCCTGCAAATTGCACCGTGCCGCAGTGTTAACAGAAATTAGCGCCTAAAAGCACTGTTAATTGCAAAAATACAAGAAGTAAACAATGTTCAGCTGAATTTAGCGCCTAAAAGCACTGTTAACTGCAGCGAGAGATGGCAACAAGTAACTGACCAATTCCCCGTGCCTCTCGACGGTTGGAGGCGACTTTGTCACGATGGCGCGGTCGTTAAGCTAGAAATTCAAATCCTGTGCCCAAGATAATCGGTTACGGATCGAGACGGAGCAGAAATGGAAAGCAAGAGCTGGAAAACCAGCGATTCTCGGGCGATTAACATAAACTTTGGAACCTTGGGAGAAAGCGAATGGGAAGAAGAGTTATCGAGGGCTGCCATGAGGCAATTTTGACGAGATTAGACCATTTTTGTGGAATTTACGGAGCTTTGAGTGCGTGCTGTCGGGCCAGTGAGTCGCCCGCCTTTCGTTTCTCTTTAGGGGAAGCGAACCGCCAGAAAGTAAAACTCGCCTGAATGGCTCTAAACCACCTCCAGGAACCCAGAGACATCAAAATAACGCAATGCAAACACAAGGTAAGCCATTTTATTCAAATTATTTTCTATACGTAGCATTTAGAGTAATTTTCGAAGCATTCTCATACGTTGTCTTATAAACGGCTAAAATTGTAACGCAATCGCCAACAGCATAATGTCACGTATTAATCGTATTCAACGTCTGGGCCGCCTGTGAAAAGATCAACTTTCCAAGAAACGCTCTCCGGTGTATTCTTACGGTGTTTTCAAAATTTAAATTCTTAAATTTTAACCTCAGTCTCAGCTTTGTTACCAAAAGGGTTCCTGCAGAAAAAAAAAACACCGTTTGTTCTATTCAGGTTCACGTTCGACCAAGTGACCACTAAGCCTGTGCTAAAAGGTCTTATTAGAAATTAAACCAATAACCACATAGACCGCGTTTCAGTAGAGTGACTTAACAAATGTGTTTATCACTTTTAAGTCGAATTATACCATAAATTTCTGAAACGAAGTATTAAATTTAATTAGATCACACGTTAAATCAAGATAGGCCCATTTTGTTTTGTGGAAAGCGGAAAGTAAAACAAGCCACAGTTTTTTAAACACTCTCTAAGAATTGTCCTTTGTAAAAGAGAAGCACAATGAGAGCTTATTTGTCTTAATGCACCCTTCAACGCTATTTACAGTATCCTGGAAACATGGTTTCTTATCGCGTAAAATGTATTCTTTTAGCTCGTTAAGTGTCGACAAAAGCTTTTATTATTGTGGTCTTTCGATTTTCTCGTCGGAGAAAGTGTTAAGTAGAATTTTTCCTCAGTTTCCAACCGCTTTGGTTGCTAAAGAGTGGTTCTGCCTGTAATATTCCTAGCGGTATGTATTTTCTGTTACTGGATAGTGCACGGCTTAACAAGATTTGTTCCTTATTTCGGATTCGTTCAGTTGCATGGGGGGTTAAAATTAGGAGAAATTCTTTAGATTATTTGCAAAGAGTATTCACGAGCATTGCATCCAAACGTTATCAAAGGCAAGGTAGTTTCGTTGGTTTAGTCGTGTCTGAGTTTCGTCTTGTGCACTTAAATATTCGTACAGCAAGTTAAATAATTCACGTGTCGACTGAGAATAAAGACTTCAAGTGGGTGGATCTGTCAGATTATTTTATCTGCGTTCAACGGGCTTGAATTTGAACTCTGTGAAATAGATTAGAGCCATTGTGTGGGCGGCTTACGTTTGTCAGAAAAGTTGAGTGTGGTACAACATATACGCATATTTACTCTAATCTATTTCACAGACGTGGAGTCTCTCGATCATTAAGCGAAATTCACCGAGTCTTTCAGTTTTCCAATTTAATATTTCGTTTTCAAACAACCTGTGCACATTGCCGCTTTCTCGATTAGTTACGTTATCAATTGTTTTAGTAGAGGTCTTATTCTTGTCTACAGTCTGCCTTAGTCCACGTGTCCAGTTGATGGCAACGGTAAACAACATAATTTTCATGCCTTCTCAAAAGGCTCTACATTTGAATATTCTCGTTTACAACGCACGATTGGTCATTAAAGGTCATATTTTGGAAAAAAAAATTGTTTAGGTGACCTCTCCTGAAAACTATTCGCTACACGGAACATTTTATGTGCAAGGAGAAAGATCAGATATCAGTGAGAAAGCGCAGGGGCATCCAACGGATCTTTTCGGTAAATTATCTGTTCAGAAGCCCTTTAAATTAGAATAATAAGAATGCAAGATGAACAATTTATGATTTTTCTGTTCAGGTATATACCCAACCCCGGCTTAACAGCTTAACAATTTGTTATAACAGCCTTGCATGCTTTACGTTGTGGCAGATGATATACCTTGGTGTTTTATCGCTTGGCCTGACCCAGGTTAAACTGCGATGGCGTGGATAGTTCTCAGTCCATTTGACCAGGGGTATTGTGGCACAATATGTAGCCTTAATCGATAGCAAAACTCGGTTATACCTTAGATGTATCATGTACGTTGGAAATATTTCGCATTTTTAAGCACCCAGACATTTTCTCGACTTATCATTGAATATGGGCATTGAAATAAAATGTTGGTTGTTTTAGCATTTACGCGGAAAAGCCGGTTCGTCAACGGTTTGTGCAAATGGTAAGCAAAAATCTCCGATGGTAAGTTCCGTTCCAATTAAGTTCGACGTTCCGTTTACTATGACAATATGACCGAAGTTACCGGAAGTTCAGGGGAAATGGTAAACAATCATTGATTTAACTATAAACAGATGGGAATTCACAGCAGGACATTTTCAGGAATTTTGAAAAGTTGGTTTTTGTAAAGGGCGGAAGACCGAAAAACTCGGAAATTCGAAACCAGGCTGCGTTTGAGCTAGGCGGGCCCTCCACCACTGTGCAATCAATCTACCCCCCCCCCCCCGCCGATATATGATTTATAGATCTATTGTTCGCATCGGTTTTTTTGTTGTCATTTTTTTCTAATCCCTTTTTTAATTTCACTTCACAGAATATTCTTATTGCGACACCATGACGGGAATTCGCTTGTGTTCTTTCAAACCCCTCGTTGCTTACTTTGGAATCGCCATCTTGGTACTAATAGCAAGAAGAAATTTCCTTCGGAAGAATTCACCTTCCACGAAAGGATGGAGTACATTCTATCAAGAACTCGCACTACAATTAACCCATTCGCAAAGTACGCTTGTATTTTATGATACTAAGTCAGGATTTCTTTTTAGAATTGAGAAAACAGAGCTTTGCAAGGCTATTTTCTTGTAGGAAACTGGATTTTCAATAGAGTAACAAAACTCACATTACTCGGACGGCTTTAACCTGAGTGAGGTAGTAAAATAACATGGAAGAGTAAAACATTTGGAAGCTGATTTAGCTTGATATTTTTTGTCTATTATTTAATTTTTACAGTGCACACGAGGTCCTTTAATCCCGAACGTGTACCAGAGAGCCTTACAAGACTATTACGAATGTACGATGACGTCAAAACGTTCGTCATGTTCATTGGATACCCCCATACCATAAAAGTGTTACAGGAGCCATATTGGACGCACATCCTGAAATTCCTATTCCTCAAGAATACGATTTTATTGGAAACTGGAGGATGTACCAGCACAAAAACCTACAGGACTCTGGCCAGCAAAAGCATATGTTGGTTTTCGATATGCATTATCTTTCTACTTTTCAAGCAGTCTTCAGAAACAAAGCCAATAAACCGAGCCAATTCTGGTTATGGACTTCTAAAGGCAATGGTATACACTATCACTTTGTTCCTGATGCATGGCAGGGAACAATTGGTGGGAAAGTAAAGGTTAAGCAATTTTACTTCTCGATTTACTGAATTTTCCAGTTAGATAAAAAAAACTTGGTTGATGCATGATTTTACCAGCTGATATGAGTTTGCTGAGCAACGATTGAAAAAACTCCAGGAAGAAAAAATGAAAGTGAAGGAAACAACGAAAGAATTTCTCATTTTCACAGAATGGAGTAGTTTTGAACCACTGCTATGAGTGGATAATTGGCTGCTTTATTGACTGATGACTAACCAAAAGGAGTAACAACAATAACACGACCAAAAATCCACGTGTTTTGACGAACGTGTTAACTCTACTAGCAATCTTTAATAAACAAGTTAAAATCATTTTGCCTGACCATAAACGTTTTGGATATTTCCGATGTTTTGTTAATTTAAAAAGGCACGCTAGTCGCCAGAAAAGAGCTGGAATATTGTGGAAAAAGTCATTTGATACATCAGCATCAGATCGAGGTTATAGCCATTTTATTGTATATGTGATCTAAGCGTGAATATGGTATTACAACCTGCATCGTCCCCGATAGACCACATTCGATATATCAGTATTCTGACACGGCTCCGAGGCTTTCAGGACAAACGTCTATATTTGATGCATGGTGTTTTCTTTTCATCCAAGTCTCTTTTGGGGATCGAGGGACAAAAGAACTTGAAATTTGACAATGTTATCCTGAAAGCCTCGGCCCCATGTTAGAATATCGGATATATCGAACGTGGTCTACTATAAATAATTACTTAATCTTAGAACCTGATAAAGTGACCATGAATAGGTTTGTGCTATGCTTTTGAAAAGCAAATTGAATGTTTGCATTTCACGTGGATTGACAGGTTTTCTGAGATGGAAGTGGATGGGAAACATCTAAGAAACTGATGGAAAAACCAGGAACCTTTAAAGTATTTGAAGACATCCAGAATGTAGTTGGTGTTCCAGTCAAGTTTATTTACGTTATTTCAAATCCATAAGATGTCATTGCTTCCAGTGTAATTAGTCACCCGTTTGACCCCCACAAAAAGGTAAGACAAAAAGGTATGAAGCGTTAATGTAACACCTGGGTTCTAGAGCAGATGAAGAAACGAGTGATAAGGTTTGTTTTAAGCTCAGATAGTGATTTTTCTCATATATGACTCAATGCTTAGGATGTGACAGCCTTCTTGTTTGATCGGTGGTAAACAGACACGGTAGCCATATGGAGCATTTGCCTGAGAATAGCAGCTTTCACTTAGGAATTCCACATGTAAGTAAAGGAAAATATCAGTTCTATCTATGAATATGGAGTGAAAAGACTTTGAGCTTTGTAGCTGCCATGCATATCTGTCTTGATGATTTGAGAGACTGTTTTCAACTAATGAATATTGATTCTTATTTCATTTTCAGATGAACGACACCGGAGCAGTTCGCAATGCCGTAGAAAACGTCTTTACACTTGCGGAGACCAATGAACGAATAAGGAAGTTATACGGTGATGCAGTCTTGGACATCTCTAGCGACCAACTTATTTTTAGCTCAAGGGAAACGCTAAAGAAGATATGCATATTTTTAGACGTCACGTGTGTCACAATATTGCCTTCTATGTTCTTTATTTAACGACGCAACGGGTACTACACGACACCAAAAACGGCCAACATGGCGGATACCAGAGGTTCTTCTTCAAGCTCCCGAGGCCCGATGGGAGGACGTGGCATGACGTAATATGACATCTCCCTTCCTTTAAATTTAACAACAACAGCAACGAAATGGAACGTATTCTATCCCTAGTCTCACCTCTCCTGAGTCGGTGCCAAAAATTAATGTGAATTGTCATAGACTCAATCAATCCGACTGACAAATTAAATTTTTTGAGCTTCGCTGTTTCATTTCGATTTACTAACTTCTCTTTGTCGTAGTCACTTTTGGAATTTAACACTCAGGGTTAAATTATTAACACAACGGCTTTGTGCATTCGTACTTATTAGTCTAAGTCCCGAAAACTCTTAAATGTGTTACACTTAACATTTAAGAGTCCCTGTCCATAAATACGGAAAATAACTCGGCAAGGGTCGAAAATTCGATTTCGCTCATATTTTTACGGTAGATAGGCTAGGGCATGACAAAAACTACTAGATAGTTTTTTTGGCAAAATATCCTTTTATTTCAAAGAAATATGCAAATTACCAAATCCCGTTAAAATTGTCATTTGACGCACCATTTTATTAAATACGTTTGAGAGCCTCGCGTGGAAAACCACATCATTCTTTCGTCTTTAAAACATTCAAATATTTTTGTGCAATGCTGAAATGTGTACTGGGTTGATTTTAGGGAATGCTGCGTTGTCTTTTTGGATGCAAAAGAATTAAATTTCAAAGACATGTATTTCATTCACTTAAAAGTACTCCGTGAAAATAATTGATTTTCACCATGTGCGAAACCTTCAAATGGATTAAGCTTCTGGTGGTTGAATTGCAGAAGGATGGCCTACAGATTCCTGTAAAAATTTCTTTGGGCAAATGATTGTGGGCGACGCGAGATCTTTTCAAAGTACGTCAAAAATGCAGATATTTGACCATCCGTCGTCAAATTTCAATTTACGGGTTAGACATATATTTTAGCACGCGCCACATGTCTTGAGCTATATTAAGTTGAAATAGACACAGAGCTGATAATGATTTCGAAATGTTCTATTAAGCGGCCACCTCCCATTTCCCCGAGGGAAGCCCACTGTGTTATATGTAAACCAAAGATAATTGCACAGCGCGAAAAGACCTAGGTATGAGGTTAGCGTTTATTTTCGAATATTTCGTGTTAAAGTAATCCTCGGCCATGGCACAGTAAACTACATGGAAAAGTCACAGGTTTGCGATATCCGTGCATGATGATATCAGTAAGTTTCATCAAAATTAAACGATTGCAGAAAAGAGTATTTCTTCATTTCATTGTAAACTCTTTGCTTTTGTTCCTCAGTCCACACCACTGTTGTTCTTGTTATCGATGGTTTGCCAAAAAGGATGTTTTCTGCTTGATGAAGGTAATCCTCAATACATTTGACTCGTAAAAATGAACATATTGTCTTCATTGTTTCTCTCGGTTTTAATATCAGTTCATGGCTTAAAATGTCCAACACTGCTTGATCGCCATAAAGCTGTTTTATTCTTTCGTTGGTCTCGATAAGCTCAAAGAAGGACTTTATGGCATTGTCTAATGCTGCGGGTTTGTCTATCTGAAAATTGATAAAAATAAATAGATATACATCCATAAGTGATCAAAGTGGCTGTGAGCAACTGAACTCAGAAAATAAATTATAAAAAGTCAAGTTAAAAAAAAAAACACAAACACAAAAAATACTCTCTAGACCGTCTAAACAATTGACGAATCACAGAGTGGCTGTGAGCCACTGAACTCGGATAATGATTTATGAACGGCTGAGAATGGAGTTTTTGCATTAATTAAATAACGCGAGTCCATTCATAGCGTATGTCCGAACGTAGTCGTTCGAAATTAAGGTTACATCGTGTTGTACAGTCTCCCACTACTCCAGCTCCATTGAGTGACGAATGACGCCATTGTCAAACATCCAAACAGATCCACGAATCAGCACGAATGAGAAACATGACCAGAAAGACAGCTATTCACCTCCTCGAACAATGAGCCATCGACTCGTAAGACTTTCGCGCGACTCTTGCGCCTGCTGTTCTAACAACCAAGCGTATATAATTTGTAGAAAGCAATATAATAAATATGTTTCAACGCATTTCTTCAGATGTCGATATGGCGCAGTAGAATAGGTGATTGCCCGCCAAGCGAGGGATTGTGAATTCGATGCCTACCGGGCTCAATATTTTTTTTTCAATTTTTTCATTTTTTTTTACTTTTTTTTGTTATTAACGGCTACTCGTACCCTCGTGTGCTGTTTTCGGGTTTCCCACTAAATTATTTCTAAGTTTTTCAGTACCTTGGTTTCCCCGTCGTTTACTTGAAGTCTTACGTTAAAGAGCCTCAGAACCCAAGTCGAGATTATGTCGTAAGGATTTCTAATGACGTGAAGAAATTTTAGGGGAATTCCTAGAGTTTCGTTAAGTTCCTTAAGAATCGAAAACTTCTCAGGTTTCTCTGTTAGCTCCATGGTTGTTCCTCCTCCTCTCTTGTCTCCAATGACCTGTAAATTGAAGGACCACTGACTGTTATAATTCACTTAATACACTTTTTAGCAGAAATACAGACAAACCAAAAACCGGCACAAAGAAGTGGATTTGAGAGAGAGCCATGTAAAATGATGGCAAATCTCCCAACCCTAGGGGTGACTGTTAGTTTAATTATAGCAAGGATATTTATTTCAGCGTTGGAGCCTTCGTCTAGCTGGATAAGTGAAGCTCACAGGAACGAATAGCTTTTCCCCACTTGCCCTCTTGCCGACCGAGTAAACGTTATTTTCCACTTCTGGTGACATTGTTTATCTCGCTAGAAAGAGCTAGAAGTACCAAAATGAACGAAGAAATTCGGGAAGTAAGGATTCGATACACCCTGCTTATGGCTGGTAAAAAACCCAATTGGTTAATCCTAGAAGACACAACGATAAATGGTATGGAAGGCGTATGCTATACGCCGAAAAACCTATGTCATGTTATAAAACCCTTGCATTTGCATTGTCTATGGTAGTCTGAATTCTTGCCTCTTCCTATTAAAAATAGTCCTTGAAGATTTTGCAAAACTGTCTCCGTATGGTGGAAATTTGTGAACACTTCATTTTCCTGAAATCGTGCGTACAAATTGAAACAGATCCTGCGCATGCTCTGTTAAGACAGAAGCTGAAGCAAAAGTGGATTATATTTACACAGGGCCTAAATGATGTGAAGTTTATATGAAATAATTCATATATGAACTGCGGTTGTAGATGGAAGTGAAGAATGATCATCGCAGTAAATTTTCCAATTTAAGCAATTGGAAAGAAGAAGCCTGAAAAACTCAATTAAGTGGCCTCGCTCCCAATGCGTGGCTTCATAGCTCAGTTGGTAGAGCATCGCACCGGTATCGCGGAGGTCACGGGTTCGAATCCCGTTGAAGCCCTGATTTTTTTCAGGCTTCTTCTTTCCATTTGCTTAAATTGGAAAATTTACTGCGATGATCATTCTTCACTTCCAACAGGGCCTAAAGTTCAATGTTGACTAATAACATTCTTGGTACTTTCCGAAAGTAAGCTGTTCAAAGTATTTTACGTCAGGAAAAGTAGTAAAGTGCAAGTGGTTTCTTGAATTGTGGCGGCGATTGAGGCTGAAAAAAAGTACAATTTCCCACACTTAGGGGACAATTTTTCCCTTTAAAAGTGCCATTATACCTTTTTTCTCCCTGCCTGTTCTTGGGATTATCCAAGCTATAAAACCGTAACAGGAAGCTACAGATCTAAATCTACTTTGCAAGAGAAAATCCGAGATTTCTTGGTGTTGTCTTAACATAAAGGAAAAGTGTTGGTCCGAAACTGCCTTTCAGTATTCAATTACATCGTTGCCACATTTTACCTGTAGGCGGCCTACAGGAACATATTCAATATTTTTTCTTGATGAAAAGCAAGCGAAATTTAAAACTGATCGCCGTGGGCTACTGTTGAGGTTTAAGAATTAATTTTTACGAAGGTACCTATGAACGACCGTTTCCAAAAATATTAAGACTAGCTATTGTCCATATACACCTAATATGTCCGGCGTCAAAATGAAGACATGGCTTGCAGATGAAAATTCGGATGACCTTGGTGGGTGTCGAATGTGTCAAAAATGTAAACGACATTCGACTATATGAAGCACAAGACAATCGATCAGAATTACCTTGAGTTTGCCGTTGAAAGTTCCTTGCCACGCGCCGGGAACATGATACGAATAGATTTTATCGTCAATAATAACAGGTTTTTTAGCTCGAACCCCGAAGGCTGCTTGCCACGTGGAAAGTGAGTGTAGATTATAAAAGAGAAGATATTTTTTCATGTCAGAGTTTCTTAGGGCGTGGTCTCGGTAGACGTTCCAGCGCTGTATAATGTGATATTCATTAGGAATGATGATTTCTTGATGTGCGTCTAAAATGGATCCCACCAGACTGTGTGAACTTCTCGGGTATCCAATAAACATAACAAACGTTTCAACATCATCGTAGAGCTCGTAAAGTTTGGTTAAGCTGTCAGGAAGGCTACCAGGTATGCAATGAGAGTCCTGAAAGACTATGCAAAAGACCGTAGCATAAAGCACCCGGTAAATAATAGAATCAGCAACAATAAGATGCAGACAAATAGTCAAACTGAAAATGAATGGGACTTCGGGGCTCTGGGGAGGTTTCTATCACAATCGCAATTAACTAGAAACAATGTCAGAACCCCTAAGTAGTTTACATTCGCTATTAAGCAAAAATTCACCACTTTTCATTAATAATTTCATAAACAAGAATTTGATATTCGCAGTTTTTCGCTATTAATTTAATAAGAAAATTGAAATGCAAGCAATATTTGCATTATCGTTTTACAGTAGCTTTACAACCATATGCATATGCGAATGTACTATCGTCTCGAACCCATCTTTCATCATCACAAAAATTAAAGATACTTTACTAACGGATAAATCATAAGATTTACCTCTTAAAACATTCATTTTATTCATCATTGGACCCTTACTGAACAATGTATCTTGAGACCGTTGTAATCTTACATGTTTTTTTTTTCATGTCATTTTTCTTCACACATCACTACCTTCTTTTTTTTTTCAAATAAGCAAACATTTTACTTGTCGAGCCACAGAATTCACCTGAAGGAAAACCTCCGCATTCATCTTTCATTTTCCGATGAGTTATTTGTTTTCATTAAAATATTGTTTGGAATTTACGTTATAATCTGAGATATCAACCATTCTTTTTTCCTTCAAAAGTTTTCATGTACATATTAAATATTTCCTCTGTCCAATTTGGTGTGTAACCTTCATCAGATACTTTCCTCTTATAGAGCGTTTTCACGTGACGTCATCAGATTCTCAAATCCAAAACTAAAGAGCCATCAAAGTTTTTAATTCTAGTTAGGCATAAGAGGTACTAATTTTAGATCTGTTTGCAACTTTCCAGCTCAATAGCGTCCTTCGTTTGGAAACCAGCGCATTTTGAATTTCAGAGTTATGGCGGTGCGTGACATAAAGCTACGATCGCGTTTGTCGAAAAGTATGCATTTATCTCGTGCTTTTTAGCCGTTTGAGACGTTAAAGTTTTTGGAAAAGTGCTTGTTTAAATGTTTGTTCGTTCAGTTCAGTTATTCAGCCGCCTAGTTAGCCAAAGCAAGTTCCAGATGTTAACACTATTTTCCTGCCGCCATATTGGTGTCCACAGATGAACACCAACATGGTCGCTCCATACTAGGCTCTGTAAATTTGCATGGAACATTTCGACGAATATCTCAACTTTGGGACAACGCACACACTTTAAACTTAGAGAGCTGTGTTCTTTAATTATCTTCTATAACATCACAATTTCTTGACTTTATCCACTGAATGGTTTTTGATTTTATTTTTTATTGCGTGACAGTGAAAACGCTCTATATTTAGTTTTTCTACATTTTATCTGCAAGTTAAAATTGCGGTTTATTTAATTTTCTTGGCTTGTTACTATGGTACAGTACGTTACAGCGGTTATCAATCACACGCGACCTTCAGCGCCAAAAAAGTCTAGACACAACCTAAGTTTTGGTGGACGTCAATCATCTCCGCCTCCTTGCCGACTGTATGCAAAATTTACCTGAAAGTTAAACCCTGCAGCCGTCCACTCGTAAAAATTATCATTTTACTTTCGGTATGTACGGCTAACAACTGCATCCTTGAAATCTATAAATGAAAACGTTTGTCGGGTTTTTCAACGGCCATGCGCATGCATGAATGACCCCGAGAGCAAGCAAATCTACACGCAAACAAATTATTTCTGCACGTATTTTTCTTGGGGTTACGGACTGAACAATACTTAGTTCTATGAAACTTATAACTTATTACCTTACAAAATTATAAGGTTTATAGGACGTTTAAGTCTTGTTCAGTCCGTAGCCCCAAGACAAATACCTGCAGAAGTAATTTGTTTGCGTGTAGATTTGCTTGCTCTCGGAGTCATTCATGCATGCGAATGGCCGTTTAGAAACCCAACCTGCCCGTCTTCAGTTATAAATTTCAAGGAATATTTACCGCCAATGTATTTAGTGAGCTAGCCGTACATACCGAAAGTAAAATGATAATTTGTTCTAGTAAACCGCTGTAAGGTTTTACTTTTTCAGGTAAGTTTTGCATACAGTCGGGAAGGAGGCGGCGATGATTGACGTCCACCAAAACTTAGGTTTTGTCCGGACTTTTTTTGCGCTGAAGGTCGCGTGTGATTGATAACCGCTGTAAGTCCTGGTAAAGTCCAAACTTTTTTGGTTTTGGTAATGAAAGTTTATTAACTAGAAATAAAAAAAACTGAATTGCAATCTCAAATAATTTATATGATTCAAATGGACCAAAATTCAATCAAATTGTACGTAACGAGATTCGTAAAAGCATTTATTCAGATTCAGTGCAATCATCTTTGCTAGTAGTGGTTATTTACATACAGTCTAACCTCCCTCAAGCGACCACCCAAAATGTCAAACCTACGAGAGATGGTCGCTAACGAGAGCTAAGACCATATTGGGCCAACATTTTGCCTCATTAGAATATGGTAACTGAATAGAATTGCCCCATGCGTCAATGCCGATGCGATGTTTTATTCATTTGAAAAGGCATTTTGAAGAACAAAAATCCGGTTTTTCCCATAGAGAAATTTCCGTCTCTTGTACTACCCAGGAATACGATAATGTTACAACACCTTATTTTCCAATTTACCCTCTATTTTCCGTCGAGTGGTCGCTTACGGGAGGTTAAAAGTAAAAGAAAATTTCAAACTTTTAGCTGTAAAAGTGGTCGCGGTCGCTTTCAAGAGGTGGTAGCAGCAATCTCAACGTCAAATTGAGAACGCCTTAATGGTTTTCAAGACTTTAAACGGTCTTGTTCCGGAATATCTCACGTCTAAATTTATAAAGCGAAATGAATCAAGCTATTCTCTGAGGGACTCGGTAAACAAACTTGTTGTCCCCTTTCCAAGAACTAACTACATGAAAAATAGTTTTAGTTACAGCGGCGCTACCCTTTGGAACAGCTTACCATGTAACATTAGAGAGTCTGGTTCATTAAACAAATTCAAACGCCTTCTCTACCATAATTTTTAAGCACGGCATTCATGGAAACCAGGATTTTTCTTAAGTGGCATATCAATGCGAGTTAATATAATGTTATGATTTGGATTTTTAGTCATTATTATGTAACTTTTTCTACCTGATATTTTTACCGTGTATAAATAATGATTAAAGAAAGAAAGAAAGAAAGTGGTCGCTTACAGTAGGTTCCAAATATAGTGATTTGACTGAGAAACTTTTGGTATTTTGGAAAACTGGTCGCTGAGGAAAGGTGGTCGCAACCGGAGGTTCGACTCTATTATAAGTGGGTAACAGTTAAATAAAGTCGCACGTGGCTAAAAATGATAGTCATTTCACTTCGCTGAAAGGTTTTCGTATGACTTCAAGGTTTGAATTGTCCAATTAAATTTCTCTTCATAATGTGTAAATGGCTTAGACCAATCAGGTTGGGCGTTACAATTAAATTAAACTGACGCCAACTTTGACCATTGCACTCGCTCTATAGTTTTTATTGAATGAAATGGCGGCGTCGGCGAGATTTTTCCTAGTTTCTGAAGATACTATTGCCCGTTTTATTCAAGAAACTGAAAAAAAAAAAAAATACCGAGCGGGACCGGGCTGTTGAGGGCTTTTTGAAGGCAAACAAAAAGTTACAGGATCTTGAAAAATAGGAAGCACAAGAACTGGATCTTGCTGTGAACGATCATCTCCACTTGCCGCAAGCATCGAAGGAAATCTGGAGAAGAAAAACTGCAGATATTCTACTACCCGGTCAAATAGCAATATTTTGCTTTTTCTGTGACACTCAACGATGATTAATTAGTGTATGTTTGCTCTTTCGGGGGCTGTTTGCGCAGGAGCAGATGATTGATTAAACTAAGCTCTGTTGTCCTAGTTTTTAATACCTTATCGCGAATGAGCGAATATTCGCGCTAACCTGACGCTAGGTTCTTTATTGGAAGTTGTACAGGTTCGATTTACGTCTTTGTTGCGTTTTATCGATGATCAATCTTAGCTAATCTCTAAGCTTTGTTCGTTCGCAAAAGGGTCCAAAAGAGGAATCCTCGCACCTTTCGCACTCTTCCGTCGCTACCGGCTCCGTCATATTTCGCTTCAAGCTTAATTTTATGTTTTTGTCCTCTCTCTTTATTACTTGTTTCACACACTTCACGATATCTAGTTTAGTAATTTTTGCTGGACTTTGTACTTTACTTTGTGATAAAGTCTTTGTGCTAGAATTTAGATATGGAGTTTCACCATTTTCGTCAATTTTTGTCCGCCATTTTGTCTGTCGGAGCTGTCACGATCATTTACAATTTCACCTTTTTGCACTCAATTTTACTTTTCTGCACTGAGAAATATCACTGATTTGGGATTAATTGACTTGTTTCTTAGCCAATAACAATACGCAAGTTGCTGCTTGTATATTATCATGATAACAGATGGATTAAAGAAGATAGTGTATTTACATATGCACATGGTTATGTTAAGTTGATATTAAAAAATGGCGAAAAATTAATTTTTAGCTAGATTTCAAATCTTCTTACAAAATTGTTATTGAAATTTTCGATTAACAGCGACTCTAAACTACTTAGGGGTTTTGACATTATTATTAGCTTACTGTGATCGTAATAGAAATTCGTGCCAGAACCCCGACGTCCTGTTACAATATGGACACAATAGATTGTTTATTGACATTGATATGATTCACGTGACATTTGATCATAGTATGATTGGCATCACTTATATGTTCAATACTCGCGATAGCTCACTGAACGTGTAAGATCACGAAAGTAAGAGACTTTCGATTGACTCCTGAAGAGCCGTTTGTACGTCTCCTGATAGTAGACCAAACCGAACGTGTTACACGTCGCAATCCTGATCACACGGAATATAATTATGGTAAATAATTTACACCTCGATCCCTTCCCGAAGTAGAGGCCAAAAGGAGGCAATGAACACATCTTATGACTACAAATTAAGATGATTTCCGCAGAATATTCGAGCAATAATGGCAAAAAATAAGTTACCAAAAAAACCTCATGGCATGGTAATATTTTGACTACAGTTAAGAAGATTCGAACTTATCAAGACTTTAGCTCTGTACTTAGTACCCGTCATTTATTGCACTCCTCCGCTCTTGTTGCACTCGCTTATACACGCCATAATCAGTTTAACACTTATTACTTATTTCAAAATTATTTGGATGTAAAGTTTGTGATTAACTTACTTGACAAGGATTGGTTTAAAGTTGAGTCTTCTGGAAACGATGAAATCTCAGCTGAACCGTTCCAAAGATACCGTCCAACGATGAGAACGAAAAGTAAAAATGCAAAGCAGATAAGGAGATATTTCAAAGGTTTCACACGGAATTTCATTCTTTCCTGTTACGTTCTTTGAAATGATTTCCAGGTAATTACCAGCAGCTGTTTGGCTTTCACAACGACTTTGGCCTTCTTAGCTTGGGGAACGTCTAATGGCGCAGGTTAAAATCAACTGCAAAGTGTGTTGGTAAAGCATGAGGTCACGTCGATGAGTCATAGAGGCGCTAATATAAACGAAAAGGTCGGACGTGGTTTCATTGAATATAAATGCTGCTATGCGACTCGCTAAGCCGTCGTTGCGTATGATACAATGAATAAGCAAATATAGCCCCAGCAGCATCAAGATTCTCCGATATGTTTGTACCTTCAAACGTTGTCTTAATTGTTTGATGTACAGCATTTCGTTAAGAGGAGGACCTTCTTAGTTGCTTTAACGTGTTCAAAAAAATGTAGAAATAAATTTGACTGTTTAATCATGGAAATGCTGTACATCAAACAATTAAGACCACATTTGAATGTATAAACAGATTCGATCCGCGCTTGTCTTTATTTACCTTAATTTGATTTATGTAAATTTGCAGGTCTTTACTCTTTTGAACTCGCTCTTTTTATTCATTCCTTGATAATGGCGTCATGAGGTCGCCGAAAAGTGGGAACATGATTTCGTTAGTTTCTACTCGCCTGTGCATTTCTAAACCTTTATTAACAACAGTTAATTTGTACCTCAAATAAAAGGGAAAAAATTAACATAAAATATTTTTGACGTAAAAAAGGTAACAGGGCAACAAAAATAACCATACGAAGCTAAACTAGTTAGCTGCCTATTAAATGATATAAGTACAGTCGACTCCCGATAACTCGAGCCCTTGCTAACTCGAACCTCGCGCTAACTCAACCCAAAGTCGATATCCCCTGGATTTCCATCATACATTTACTGTAATTTTACCCTCGATAACTCAAACCTCCCGCTAACTCGAAGCAATTTTCGTTTCCCTTCAGGTCATTTTCTATATAATTCTACCCTCGATAACTCGAACCGTGTCTGTCAATACGTGACAAGTCAAAACAAACAGTGTACTGTACATTACACACAAAGTGTCAGTTCAGTTTATACGAAATTAAGCGTTGAAATGTGTTGTTCCATTTTCACTCGGCTTCCCTATTCTGTATAATTAAATTTGATTAAAATGTACACTGCATGAATATAAGAAGGAAATCCCATGCACTTTGAAAATGTAAATCGCATGAGCTTCGTAACGGTAGCCCGACAATGGGGCCATTTATACGAGAAAAATAATCCGCAGCTTACACAAGCCGCAAATTGAATAAGACGCGAACTTGACCATTTATACGTGCGTGGCTTATAGAAGATGCGAAAAGCTCGTATAAACGGTTCACGGCTTATTCGCGACTAATGCCTCGCTTCGGTGTTCGTTGTCATAGCAATCGCGGTCTAGTCAAGGAGCAACCAGGAGGAACGAAACGAGACGGCAGGCTTCTTCGCGAAGAAAACGATGACTCTTCGGGTTTTTATTAAAAACTAAGCTTCAGTTAAGTATTTTGCACTACGGCTTCTAAATGAAATTTTTGGAGTCTCTGAAAAAATATGAACGAAAGCCGAGACAAGCTGAGGCGATCAAGAATGGTGGGAGCGGAATGTGCAGGAGATGGATCTACATCTTACATTTTAACCGAGATTTCAGGCAAAACTTCAGGGTGTATATCGCCAGGAATTTCTTGCTTTGGCCTGTGCTCCTCTTGCGGACGCGACCGCGGATGAGGCATCAACTATCGCATCCATTTTTTTTTCCAGATCGGAACTGCACGAGCGCTTGAGCGAGCGCGGGAAAAACTTGCGCTTGCGCAGTGTGAGTTCGCGTCTTAAGTAAGGCGCAAACAAGCCGCGATACCATTTATACGAGTGGCTTCGCGTCTTACATAAGCCGCGGCTTATTTAAGCCGAGCTCAAAATCCTCGTCTTACACAAGCCGCGGCTTATGTATGACGTGAACTGACTAAAATGTATCGTTTATACGGCAAGCTCGCGTCTTATTTAATCCGCGGCTTGTGTAAGCCGCGGATTATTTTTCTCGTATAAATGGCCCTATTGTCCTCTTTAAAAAAGCCTGTACGGTTCACAGTTCCTGGGCTTCTCCCTGCCACTTTCCTTTGTTATATCTTGCACATTACGTTACGTTCCCATTTATACAGTAATTTAGAGATGTATAGTTTTATTTTCACTCGACTTCTCCATTCTGTAATTAAATTTAATTAAAATAGTGCATGGATAGAAAAAACTTAAACACCGTTTTCCCCTTATTTCCGGTCATTTGTACTCAACTGCCGATAACTCGAACCTTTTTCAATTTCCCTTGAAGGTTCGAGTTATCGGGAGTCGATTGTACTAAAACCTTTGGTGAGAGTATTCATAATTAGGTACAGTGTAAATGAATAAAAACATCTAGATTGATTAGTTAATTTAGGACGTTCGCGCTAATTGTTTATGCACGTCCGTACCTCGCACGCAAATTCACACGCCACGTAATGCATCGATGCGCGCGCTAAGTAAAATAATGAACAATGATAGGGCAGATGGCCATTGCTATAGCTTTGCCTGGATTTAACGATCTTGGACGTTCGGTGACCCCTATTTTTGTTTTGATGGATCATTTTCTCTATCGATTTTCTAAGTTTAGCGAAAAAATGAAGAAAATCTGTTGACTAGAAGTTTACACTTTTTGCAAAATGCACCATCGAATTCCGTTCTTTTTAGCTCTTCGTTTATCTGTGCGACGGTTTCAAATGCCTCTTGAAGGGTTAAGTTTTGTGAAAACGTTGGTAACATTTGGAATTATTTACGCCACAGACCCACTTCTACAAAATATGACCAAGATCGTTTGCCTCCGTTAACTCACCATAAATATTTTAAACTACAAACCCCTGTAGACCATGCTGAATAACGAGCGCAAATTTTTCAAGATCAGGGTAGTTTTCCACACGCTTTTATCTCTGAAGCGAAGTCGGTGACCTCCAATTTTTTTGCATTTCTGACACGAGTAACTCATTATCTGACTGCAGTAAAAATTAAAAAAAAATCTATCAACTGGAAAATTTTCGCGCGAACGTTCTTAACAGCGGTCGGAATCTACAGTTCAACTGAGTTATTGCACACTAATAGACACAAAAGTAACAAAGAAAAAAAAAAAAGGAAGAATAAAACATACAGGGGCAAAAAAAAGTTCTGTCAGGTAGTATAGATATCAAAATGAAATCATTGTTAATACCTGCTAGTAAGCTTTGATTTAATTTGACGTTTGAAGGCTCGATTATTTAGGGTCTTATTTGAGTGGTCAATTTCATTCCAGAGTTTTGGCCCTGAAAATCTAATGTTAAATTCATATAGTTAGGACGAACTTCGGGTAGATAGAAAGTGGATCGAGAAGCAAAACGGCCACTTGTATACTGTGAATTTGCTGGACATACTCACAGTAGATAATGTTTATTCCCTTTACGCTTTAAAATTCACTCACCGCTAGCGTTAACGATCACTATCCAATATATTTCGCGAGACGTTCTATTATGCTATTGACGTGGATAGTTACAAGACCAAAGCAACAAAATTTGTACAAGCCGTAAGTTAGATCGAATACTGGCTAGCAGATATTCTCGTTTAAGGCAATTGATATTTAGAAAACCATACCACAACACCTAACAGATCTGAATGAGTACGCTCTTTCTAAAAACATCAAATGCTATCCACTGTCTAAACAATGTCCAAAATCGTTCTCTCCTAAATCTTGCCCGTTTTATGTTATACTTTTTTTTTGTTTCATTCACTGTTATTGTAATTTGCTTCGTTCGTTTGTAGTTTATTGTTTATTATTTTATTAATTTCTCCCGGCGCTCTTTTCTGATACCTCCCCTTTACCGAAAAGTAACTAATTTTGTAAATATGGGGGCCAACTTGGAGATTGTTCGCGCTGATATTAAAGCTAGCAGCTACAGAACTGAGCCGACTTTATGTTAGAACTGGCATTTCAAGAAGCATAAGCCTCCGTTGCAAGCTAGTTCCAGTCCAATACCGAGAATACGAATATGGTCTATTGGAAAGTCCAAAATGTGTCTCGTGGCAAAACGACGCCTACTTATAATACATGACACTTTGGTTCTTGAATGGTTTTCTTCCTCACGAAATGTTAAATTTGCCTTTTGGTACGGAATGCTGAATTGATTTCCCCTGCGATTTAAACTAACAAAATTTCGACTTCTCATTTTAAGAAGGAAACTTCACATTTTGGCGAAAAAAAATGGCGCCCCGTGCAATCTAGGCAGACCCCGTGTTTTCTACCAGAACCAGTGTTTTCCACACCCCGTGTTTTCTAGACTCCGGCCCCTCGTTTTCCTCTAGCTCATTGGCGATATCAGCCTTCTACTTTGCAGCAAATTTGTGTCTATTCGAAGCGACGAAAATTAGCATCGAATACCTTGGCCGTTGGTTGATGAAATCGTAACATTTTCCGGATTTCTTTTGATAAATACAAAAAAGAAAGATAGTTCTTTGTACCTGTGTCAAGATATTTCGAGAAACTGCATTGGTAGACCCAGCACTTAAGTAACAAGAACTCCTTCGATCCGCTATATTGGAGGGCCCGCCAAGATCACTCAAATTCGGCCCTCTCGATATTTTCCAAATAACAAGACTGAATGCCAAATTTCATCAAAATACGTGAGGTACGGTTTCCGCGACATTTTTATATAGCTCGAAGATAACTGACATTTTCACACACACCCCCACCCAGACGTTCTTATCACGGAGAGCTTAAGGAATGATGTTCAGACAGGGCTTAAAGGTCCTTAGAGGTAAGGCTTATATGCTATTTCGGAATTGGCCTGGTAACCTGGCCAATTCGATATATGTTGAAATTCAGTCACAATTGTTTTAGAACAAAAATTCGACACAAATATTGAAAATTCGACTTCCTTGCGTTCTACGCAAGCAATGGCGAGACTTAATATTCGAGCTTATAAAAACTCAGATTGCCCTTCCCTTCTTGCGAATACAAACACACTGTGCCGCATAAATTTGGATTTTCAGACGCTGAAACTATAGTCTGTAATTTAGTTTAGCACTCACAGGTTATTTGGCTGGTACATAGCGCGAACTGGGCACGCGCCTCCCCGATGGTTATGCGCGCGCATGGCATTTCCCGACCAGTTTTAGACAACATGTGCACAAATATCTGCGTATTTTCACGCGTGGATTTTGCGTTGATATCCCCAATATTAAATTTGTTCTGAGTTGAGCTTATAACTGAAGCAATTCTTTTTTGCGTTGAAAATAAAAAAAAAAAAAGAAAATCAACAGTGACACGCACGCGCCCAGTGCAAACAGATTCTCTATTAATCGATATGCTGATTCGACAAACGCTTTGTTTAACAAGGTAAGTTTGTTTGATCTTTAAGAAGTCTCCTTTCCAAAAGTGAACCTTCATTTATTTATAAAGCAAACCCTATTAGTGAATTGCTAGTAATTTAATTGGCCGTCATACTTGACGTCATCTAACGGTCTTAATTACGTGACGAAATAAACAAAAAATGTGCGCGCGCCGAATAAAGTTTGTTCGGTGGTGGAAACTTTTCGGATGGTTGATTGAATCGATCAGCATGATTCGTTGGATATTTCTAAGCGTTTCGTTGGTTCTACTAATAATAGGACAAGTGGATTACAAAGGTAGTGTTGAGGGCTAGAGAATATATGAATTGTTAGACTAGATGTTTTAGTCAAAAAAGAAAAATTCAGTTTTTCAAGCGATGGCTTAGAATACTTTTCTCGAGAAAACTAATTTGTCAGAAAGAACTTATTTCCACTGAGCAAAAATATGGGAACCATTCACTTAAGCAAAATTAACTAAACGGTATCTTAAAATCCTTTGCTCTTATAGTTTTGTTGTTTCACACGACCCATTACTCCAAAACACAAATTAGCTTGCTTTCCTCTAGATTAGCGGCGAACGCGCAAAGGATTAAACACTAATCTGAATTCACGCCAACCGAGTAATTAATTGATTTAGTCATGAAAATGCGCTTTTTAAGATGAGCAAGTCGTTTTTCTCGGAGCTCTATGAGAAAAGAAAGCCGACCAAGCGCACAAAACAGAAATACAACTTATTATATTTTATCTTTACTCATAGATGACACAGGCGTGTTTCACAACACCCCTAAAGAAGTAAGACAACTTAACTCGTCCTTCTTCCAGGTTTGTTTCCATAGCTTTGTATTTGGAAGTAATAAGTCGTGGTTTTAAGGCCGATGAAATTAATTACGGTGTACATATACTTAATTGTCTTTTTCGAGCCAAGTCTCCAGCATTTACAAAACAGAAAGTGTTTCTGTGTTCCTATAAAAAAAGTCATGATAAGGGAAAAATTGTCGCTCCGTAATTTCCAGTACTCGCATGATGCAAATTAACCTTGGACTCTCTGTACGGGACGGAAAATTTCTCCGTCTTTTTTTTCGGGACAAGCTGACTACAAAAATACAAGTTATTTTCCAACAATTTTACGATTCATTTTTCTCCTTTTATTTACGTTTTAGACTGGCAGTGTTCAATTAACTGCAGCGTTTAGTTGCGTTGATTTTACAGGATTAATCAAACTGATTTATTTGGAGGTAAGCTAGAAGAGCTGTACTTTTTTTTATGGATTATTAACGAACACTGCAATTAATCATAAATTTGAACGAAGACTCATACCTCGGAAAATTTGGGGAATTAACGGAGCTATGGAAAAAAAATGCAAGCCTCAAGTTTTGGTTTTCCATCCACTGGCACGTCCCTACGGACTTTTCATCCTTTGTTACTGTCACTTACAGTTAAGTACCGCTGAATGTGAATACATAAGCCTACGTTTCTCCAGATTTCTTTCATTTCAAAACGTTTGTCTAAGAAAAACGTTTTGATTAATAACGTTTGTTATTTAAACGCACTTCCCGATAGCCAAAAGCATTTGGAAGTGTTTTATTGCAGTCGGCTCATCATCGGTGTTACACACAGGAAAGGAAAGATAGTTGAAAGAAAAAGAAAAGAAATCTGTTATTCTTAATTAAAGTTGTTTCACCTACGTAAGCCATAAAACAGCCAAAAAATTTTCAAGAGTGATCGTGCGGGATTATTCGGGACAATGCGGAGGGAATATTAGACCGACAGTGGAGTAATCTGATTTTTGATTTTAGTTATTGGTCCTCTGAACTTACAAAGTCGTGTGATAAAAAACGTTATTGCTTCTTTTCAATATTCTAGTTGAAAGGACTATCGATGGTGACATTGCTCGCCAATATTCCCCTTGGGTATTTTATGGTAAGTGTATAAATACAAATAACGTCTTGGATTTAATCCTTGGTTGAGGTGTCGCGAGTAAGTTAATTGAGTTACAACTTTTTTCAGGGATGGCTGTTTAAGAAAGCGTTTGGACGTAAAGGTGATTACTTTTACTCGTTTACTATTCTGTATATAAACAGAAATTATTTTTGATTGGCTCACACCCTTGTTACGAAAGACCGCTTAAGATTTATGTCGTTCTAACAAGGATTTTTTTCTCAATTTATATGTCTAAAACCATTATCTATAGGGAGCGCTGTTCCTTAAAAATACCCAAAATGCTTTCATCATTCCAGTAACTAATACGCGGAGTTTAATACGAAACATTCGATTGCCACGAAACAAAAATGAAAGCAGGAAACAATGTTAACGGTAAGATTCGGAAGCTGAAACAAAATCGTTAAAAATATGAAAATATGTATTTAAAATTAAGGCTTAGGAATTTCAAAGACGCCCTAAAATCGCTTCAACATTCCAAGCGATTTGATACATTCTTCTTCAATCCTATAAATGGAATAAACAGCTTGTAAATCGACCTTAATTATGTTTCGGTTTTCTCTTCTCTTATTAGACAAGGAAAAGGAACAATTGCTCTTGCAGTTAAAACAGTATCAGAAACTTTATATGAAAATGGAGGTAAAGACTGCATACATGACTAAAAAGTTGTCAGCTAACACACAATATTTTGGATTGCACCATGATATACGATTTTCCAATTTAGCGAACACAAGGTAACTTTTTTTAAGTTCACTTAGTTTAAATGACTAGTAAGTGATAAGCAATACATGGGTCAAGTGCTGTTGTTTCTAATCACTCACTGGCCCATCCACATGATTCATATTTGTGATAAAATTTGTTTCCACGGCTACTGCCTCCGCAGCTGGCATTGCTCGTAGGCTCGGAGGATTAGTTTCGCGTTGACTGGATAATCCAGTTCAGAACATCTGACCACATAAATGTCTTTAAGCCTAACTGCAGGTTCGTGAAAGTATTCAGCTAAAGGGATTACTACAGTAGTCCCTCGTTTTGGTTCAGTTGAGCGTGACTGAAAGCATACAAGAATGCGTGAAAATCGGCTCGCACAAAAAGAAACGACTCGCCAGATGGTTATCGCGTTTTAGCTCCTAGTTACTCTGAAAAAAAATTGGCGAATTCTAGTGTAGATTCTCGCAAAGAAAATTAATTGCATAGGTCATGTTTCCTCTTGGCTGTATGTCAAAGTAACTTAACAACATTTTTGTTTCATAGAGGACGCACTTGCAGGATAGACGTGCAAGAATAGACGCCAGAAATGACTTGGGCCGAGCAAATGCCAGGCTCCAAAGAATGGAGAGAGAATACAAGAAGGTAAAAGACGCATAACCTACAGGGATAAAACCTCTTACCAAAAGAAATGGTAAAAAACGCTTTCCATACAATACTCAATTCTCTTGCGAAAGTAGCTAATAAACTCGCGCTTTTCCAGTCTTTTTTTTATTAACAGTAGGCTACAAGGATCATTAACCTATAAGGACAAGTTTAGTTTTTCCACAGGGCTTTGGGATGTACCAGTTATCTTGTGTTTTATTTTCACAATTAATTATTTCAGGTAATTAACTATTTAACATGAATTATGCGTTTGCTAATGTTGTCAATATTAGTATTTTTGTTTAATTTTTTCAGTTGGCCTCGACAAGTGTTGAAACATCAGAATTAGGAAAGCAATCGGCAAGAGCTCTGTATGAAGAAAAGGTTTGTAGATATTTACGTTTTCGTGATTCCCAGTCGTGAGACATGCATATCGTCTGATAAATTCATCTCTCCCTTGTGTTATGCAGCTCTCAGTGACACCTAACAATAAGAATTCTGTCAAATCCGAGGTAAGTGGCAGGTTATCTTGTCAAGCAGAAACTCGTGAAACAAGCCCAGACACAGAAAGGGGCATGATATCACAAGTGGAAACTTTTTTTTTCAGTTGTATGTCTATCAGAACGTAACATTATTCCTATTTAGCTTACTGATTTTCAGTCAAACGCTTTTAACAGTGATAAGAATTCTGTGGATAAAAACAAAAAGAAAACGAAATACAAAAAGGTTGCGTTAGGTTAGTAAGTTAATGTAAGGTCGCCATGTAGTTTTTTGGCTGGTTTGTGGTACAAATATTTACGTTATTGATGAAATAGCGCTGTTTTCGATGGGATATTTATTTGTGCATAGCGCTGATGATTGTAACTCTTTTTAGGTATCCCCAATTAGCAGCAATGCTAAATCTCATTGACACGTAAATAAAGTTATTATTATTATTATTATTATTATTATTATTATTATATAACAGCATTCCAAATCTGAAGTCAATACTTATTCCAGCAATGTTTGCTTACAATGCTTACAATATTTGCAACATCTTTCTATCAACCAAGCGATAGGTGAAGAGATGTTTAAGATATAATTTCAATTACTGATCAATTCTGCTTTCTGAACTGTGGGTGGTTATTGACTGAAAATTTGCATTGATGTTTGGTTCTTTTTAGCTGACGTCATGGAAAGATAAAGCTTCTGAAAAAGAAAGGCAACTGGCCGATACATTGATCGAGGTAAAGGTAGCGTGGCCAAGTGGTTAGGGCGTAAGGACTTTGAATCGGGAGGTCGTGGGCTCAAGTCCTATCTGACCAAAAGCTGGTGTTGTTCTCGATAACTGACCGGGGTCCAGTACAGTTTATAACAAACCTAAAGTATTTATTTTTTGCAGTAAAAGCTATAGTAGCAAGTGGAATCCATTTTTTATTTATTTTTTCTTGCCTTACAGGCGAGAAGGGGAGGAAGAACGTTTTTAATATAGCAATTAAGCCGATGGCCTACATCGAAAGTGCGATAACAAAAGAGGCGCCGGCCTTCAAGAAGGACGGATATCGTCTTTTGTTCCAATAACTTTTTTTTTTTTCGTTTGTTCAGCTCTCTGTGGTGTCTGACAGTGAGAAATCTTTCAGAGTGGAGGTACGTTTTCACTAGATTTCTCAAAACATTAACGAAACAGGAAGCGATGACGAAATTATCAAACAAGAAAGTAAAACTTGAGGTCACCGGGTCTAACAATTTGGAAGTAAAAGTTTTTAGCAGTGATTAGCAGCTTCTGGAGACATCACGATGGGAATTCAAAAATGGGAATTATCTCAAGAAAACTGGGTCAGGAACATAAGTCCATGTTTGACCATTTTAAAAACTTGCAGATGAGAACTAACTTTCAAAATCGAAGCCCCTAGTCACGTTCAATATTTGTCCTTTTTTCAGCTGGCCTTGACAAAGGCGAAGCTGGATATCATGGATAAACAACTTAATTTTTGTCATCCACAATATCCAGCTTCGCCTCAGGTGATTCTATTAGTTTGTTTAAATATGGATAATACTTTTTCAAAAGGGAAATTCGGCTTTGGTTACTCAATACGTAGGTTTCTAAACTTATCGTATGGCAAAAACGAAAAATTACAAATGATTAGATGGAAGCCATGATGGCTGCTCAGTTGGTAGAGGATTGCAGGAAGTATTGCAGATGTCATGGGTTTGAATCCCGTTTAAGCCTGAATCTTTTTGCGTAGCAAACTCTTCAACGTCTTCCACTGCAGCAATCAAATGCCGCTATCAGCTACCTACTAAATATAAAATATATATCATATAACCCGGCATACCTCAAAGCAGTTTGCCAAATTATATCATTTGCTTAAAGAGTATTTGACGATGTTAAGAACTAGCAGATGAGAGCTACATTTGAAAATTGAAGCCCTTACTTACTTTAGTAGTTTAGTTACTTTTAAATATTTTTTTTTTTAGCTGGCCATGACAAAGGCGAAGCTTAGCATTATGGACGATAAACTGTTAAATTCTGCCAAAGAGGTAACTCTATCAATTTCCTTAAATACTTTAATATTTTTGGGAAACGAAAAATTCTGCTTAGGAACCTCCATAATTAACTTTTCCATAATATGGAAACTATGATAGCTCAGTGGCTAGAGTACCTGCACCGATATCACGGAGGTCATGGCTTTGATTTCTGTTGAAGCTTGAAGTTTTTCGGGCGTCATTTTCCCAGTTGCCTAAACTGCATGGAAAACTGCGACGATCTTTAGTATTTCACAGGGCTAGCAAATAACCGGCAATAATAGGGAATGCCCGTCTCGCCCTGCACGATTAGGACAGGCCCTGACATTTCATGCACTCGACAAGAGACGTTCAAGATATAATTTCCAATACTGGTCAGCTCCGCTTTCTGAACTATATAGAATCATTTATTACGAATTTGCATTAATGTTGGGTTCTCTTTAGCTGGCTTCATGGAAGGATAAGGCTTCTGAAGAAGAAAGGGAGCTGACAGAGGCACTGAACGAGGTAAGATGTTTACCAGTTTGCACGGATATAGGAGGCAGCGTGGCCGAGTGGTTAGGGCATCGAACTTGAAACCCGGAAGTCGCGGGCTCAATTGCCAGTTCTGACTTGTGGCTGGTGTTGTTTTTGGTAGTCCCTTGTTGTAATCCCTAGCCACGCTTCAAACATAACCAACTGGTTTGCCTTCTGTCGGTTCAGATTTCTAATCGCTTATCTTTTGACATTTAATTGCTCGGCCCCACTGACCAGGGGTTAGAAAAGTTCATGTATTATATTTTTTTTATTCTAGAGTATTTCCTTTTTGCCGCAAAAGTGAAATCGAAGTTTTTCTTCCTTTCTGTTACACTTATGAGAAGGGGCGCGGAAGGGGGCGCCGGGAGATCTTAATTTATTGCTTTTTGGTACAGCCAGTAGGCCAATGGCCTGTATCGAGACTGTCCTTTTATAGGTTTGTAATTAATCAACAAGAGTTAACCATGGATAAAGAGATGTTCAAGACATGATTTCAAATACAGATGAATTCCGGTCCGCTATCTGTGAAAATTAATACAGAATTGTTTGCGTTTATGATTTTTTCTTTTTAGCTGGCATCATTTAAGAATAGAACTTCTGAAAAAGAAAGGCAATTAGCAGAAGCGCTGACCAAGGTAAAAGTTTCTAGAATGCTACAAACCTAAGGTATTTCCCATCGCAGTAAAGTGATAGATAGCCCTGTAATTATTGTCGACGTTTATGATCGAAGTGGAGTTCAATTTCATTTAATCATTGCGTGACATGCGAGGAGGAAGAGGTTATAATACGAAAGAGGATTTTGAAATCTTCCTTTCAGCTCAGTTTTTCTTATGGTTGGTCTGTTCTTTTGTTCGAGCGCTCACGTTCTACATGTACGTTCAATGTTTTTGTAACTTTATGTAAGTGAACTGTCAAGAGTTAAAATCCAGATTGAGTATGCTCTCTGAGCTGTGATGAACAATGATAAAAATTTCAATGAACAATGAAAAAACTTTTCATATAATTAATGGATGGAACTAACCTTAACTGCATTAATCAAGCCTGCTGTGAAACTCTATGTGTGCAATGGTCTAGCACATATATTGATCTACTTAGTACTAGTGGGTTATTCTAATCTAACTGGCAGGCAATTTTTTCATCTTTCAGGCTAAATATGTACTTATGTATATGGTACTTTTTTTACCAAATTTCAGCCTGAGTGTTCTTAATCAACTTGTTCTTTTATGCGGGTTTTTACTGTAGCGGTGTTTTCGATGGGGTATAGCAGCATTCCAATTCTGAAGTCAATACTTATTCCAGTAATGCTTGCGGTAGCGTTTTCCAGTAATGATTGCTTACAAACCTTACAATGTTTGCAACATCTTTCTATCAACCAAGCGATAGGTGAAGAGATGTTTAAGATATAATTTCAATTACTAATCAATTCTGCTTTCTGAACTGTGGATGGTTATTGACTAAAAATTTGCATTGATGTTTGGTTCTTTTTAGCTGGCGTCATGGAAAGATAAAGCTTCTGAAAAAGAAAGGCAACTAGCCGATACGTTGAACGAGGTAAAGGTAGCGTAGCCGAGTGGTTAGGGTGTAGCACTTTGAATTCGGAGGTCGCGGACTCAAGTCCTATCTTATCGGTAACTGATCGGGGCCAATATGGTTTATAACAAACCTAAAGTAATTATTTTTTTGCAGTAAAAGCTATATTAGCATAGTGGAATCCATGTTTTTCTTTTTTCTTGCCTTACGTGCGAGAACGGGAGGGGGACGTTTTCAATATAGCAATTAAGCCGATGGCCTACATCGAAAGTGCGATAACAAACAGAGGCACCGCCCTGATACCATCCGTTGTTCTAATAACTATAATTTTTTTGTTTGTTCAGCTCTCTGTGGTGTCTGATAATGAGGCTTCTGTCAGAGTGGAGGTACGTTTTAACTGTATTTCTCATTCTCATAAAACATTAACAAAGCAGGAAGCGATGAGGAAATTATCGAACAAGAAAGTAAAACTTGAGGTCACCGGGTCTAACAATTTGGATGAAAAAGTTCTTAACAGTGATTAGTAGCTTCTGGAGACATCACAAAGGGAATTCAAAAATGGGAATTCATTTCAGGAGGCTTGGTTGGGAACATAATTCTTTGTTTGACGATTTTAAAAACTTGCAGATGAGAGCTACATTTCAAAACCAAAGCCCTTGGTCACACCAATATCTGTTATTTTTTCAGCTGGCCTTGACAAAGGCGAAGCTGAATATCATGGATAATCAACTTAAATTTTGTCATCCATAATATCCAGTTTCGCCTTAGGTAATTCTACTAGTGTGTTTAAATATGGATAATACTTTTGGCAAAAGACAAATTCCAAAGCAGTTTGCCAAATTATATGATTTGCTTAAAGAGTATTTGACGAAGATGAGAACTTGCAGGTGAAAGCTACATTTCAAAAGTGAAGCTCTCATGATCAGTTGCTTTAGTCACTTTCAACGTTCGTTTTTTTAGCTGGCCTTGGCAAAGGCGAAGCTTAGCATCACGGACGATAAACTGTTAAATTCTGCCAAAGAGGTAACTCTACTTATTTCTCTAAATACTCATAATATTTTTGAAGAAAGAAAAATTCTGGTTTGGAACCTCCATAATTAGCTTTCTCATGTTAACGCATGGCAACAAAAATATATACAAATAGATATATGGAAACTATGATAGCTCAGCGGCTAGAGCACTTGCACCGATTAAATACACACCAACAATTGTCATAACGTTGATCGCTCGCTGATCGCAAAGGGAATGCTTACTAATATGGCAAGTGTTCCCTTATACTTGCCGGACGTGGCGTGGAATTTCCGTGGCGGTATTTAATTATGATAAACAAGTCTATCACTCATATCACAGAGGTCATGGGTTTGAATCCGTTTGAAGTTTGAGGTATTTCAGACTTCATTTTCTCAGTTGCCTTTATTGAGTAGAAAACTGCGACGTTCTTTATTATTTTATAAGGCTAGAAAATAATCAACAATAGCCAGGAATGCCCGTCTACATTAGGACAGGCCCTGACATTTCATGCACTCGACAAGAAATGTTCAAGATATAATTTCCAGTTTCGCTTTCTGAACTGTGTAGAATCATTTATTACGAATTTGCATTAAAGTTGGGTTCTTTTTAGCTTGCTTCATGGAAGGACAAAGCTTCTGAAAAAGAAAGGGAACTAGCAGAGGCACTGAACGAGGTAAGATGTTTGCATGTTCAGACGGAGATAGGAGGCAGCGTGGCCGAGTGGTTAGGGCATCGGACTTGAAACCCGGAAGTGGCGGGCTCAATTCCCTGTTCTGACTTGTGGCTGATGTTGTTCTCGGTAGTCCCTAGTTCTAATCCCTAGCCACGCTTCAAACATAACCAACTGGTTTGCCTTCTGTCGGTTCAGATTTCTAATCGCTTATCTTTTGACATTTAATTGCTCGGTCCCACTGACCAGGGGTTAGAAAAGTTCATGTATTATATTTTTTTTATTCTAGAGTATTTCCTTTTTGCCGCAAAAGTGAAATCGAAGTTTTTCTTCCTTTCTGTTACACTTATGAGAAGGGGCGCGGGAGGGGGCGCCGGGAGATCTTAATTTATTCCAACTGGTTTGCCTTCTGCTGGTTCAGATTTCTAATCCCTTATCTTCTTTAATTTATGTCTGTTTCTGACATTTTTACATTTAATTGCTTGGCCCCACTGACCAGGGGTTAGTAAAGTTCATGTATTATATATTTTTTTATACTATAGTATTTCCTTTTTGCCGCAAAAGTGAAATCCAAGGTTTTCTTCCTGTCTGTCACACTTACGAGAAGGGGGCCGGGAGGGGGCGTCACGAGATCTTAATATATCGTCTTAAATACGACCAGTAGGCCAATGGCCTGTATCGAGACTGTGCTAACGAAAGGAAACACAGCGTCCTTTTTTAGGTTTGTAAATAATCAACAAGAGCTAACCATGGATAAAGAGATGTTCAAGACATGATTTCAAATACAGATGAATTCCGGTCCGCTATCTGTGAAAATTAATACAGAATTGTTTGCATTTATGATTTTTTCTTTTTAGCTGGCATCATTTAAGAATAGAACTTCTGAAAAAGAAAGGCAATTAGCAGAAGCGCTGACCGAGGTAAAAGTTTCTAGAATGCTACAAACCTAAGGTATTTCCCATCGCAGTAAAGTGATATATAGCCCTGTAATTATTGTCGACGTTTATGATCGAATTGGGGTTCAATTTTATTTAATCATTGCGTGACATGCGAGGAGGAAGAGGTTATAATACGAAGGAGGATTTTGAAATCTTCCTTTAAGCTCAGTTTTTCTTATGGTTGGTCTGTCCTTTTGTTCGAGCGCTCACGTTCTACATGTACGTTCAATGTTTCTGTAACTGCGTAAGTGAACTGTCCAGAGTTAAAATACAGATTGATTCTGCTTTCTGAGCTGTGATGAATAATCATAAAATTTCGCATTAATTATTGCATACCTTTTTAGCTGGTCTCATGGAAGAATGAAGCTTCTGAGAATGAAAGGCAATTGGCAGATGCGTTGAACGAGGTAAAAGTTTCTGGAATGCTACAAACCTATGTTAGTTGCCTTCTACAGTAAAGTGATATATAGACCTGAGATTATTGTCAACGTTAATCACCGAAATGGAAGAGCTTCATCTCCAAACATAAGCTCGCCAGTAACTACTTTCAGAATCTGTCGTTTTATTTTTAGCTGGCCTTGACAAAGGCGAAATTGGACGTTGTGGAAGACCAACTGTTAAACTCTACAAAGGAGGTAATAACTTTGTTGTTTCTTTAAATATAGATAAGTGCATTTCTCTTAAGTGGAAACTCTGCTTCCAAACCTCAATAATTAGCCTTCGATTGCTCTAAATGTGAAGTATTCAGTACTCGTTAAATTAACAATATAATATTTGCAATAATACCTGTTTTCTTTTAGATGACCTTGTTACATGAACAGATTTTGAACAAGGACGAGGAACTGGCAGTGAAAGACAACAAGGTAATAACCTCCATGCTTATTGTTATCTTACGTCACCTTCCCTCACGAAGCATCAACGGGCAATGAAGTGATGTTTTTTCTCTTTTGAGTTGTGTGAAGTTAGGTCACTTGCTTCACTCACTACTAGCTTCATGACTTTACTAGACTTTATGTGGAGACGTTCTCGTTAAAAAAAAAAAAATTACTCTCGCTCTTGCACCTTACCTCTGATCTTAGGGACCTTTTATTTTCCTTTATTCAATGAAGGAAATAGCAAGGTCCCTAAGATGAGACGTGAGGTTATAGCTGTATAGACCTTATTCATAAATGGCTGACAATTAAAATTCTTTTGTATCAATTTAATTTACCCCAACTAACCTCGTTTGAGAGTAAAAATTCTTTTGAATTATCAACTCGAAAACGAGGTTAGTTGGCTAATTTTAATACCCACAAAAGAACTTTTAATTTTCAGCCATTTATGAATAGGGTGTATGTGGAGAATCAAAATAACGAAGTTGTTATACTGTAAGAGAACACGCATTTGAACACGCATTTGAAACCAGGTACTCTCTTTTATTAATTCCATAAATTCCTTTGTCATACAGTTTCGTTAGGGAGGATGTTTCTTAATTAAAGCTGGACATAGTTTGAAAACGGATTTTACGAGTGGTGGCGCATATTCGAAAATTACCAGAAAGATTAAATTTCTGTTGAATGGTATTATCAATATAGAACTGTTTGTTAAAAGAAGCAAAATAGGACTTTTCTTTTACCATCATTTTAAATGGATGTGTCGCTGGTAAAAGTATGTTGTGAGGAAGGTTAAAGAACTGGAAAGTTGCCGTTTTCATTTCTTTTACCTTTCTCACAACCTTCTAGATTTGTTGTGTAACTTCACTTACCTCACAGATATTTTGTGCTGTTTACTTTAGAACTAATACATGTAAGTGAGATGGAATGGAGTTGAAGTACCTTTCTATTAGATGCAGACAGTAAGAATCATAAACCATAATAATAACCCATCGTCAGTGCCATCAACATCTATGTTAAAGTACTTGAAGGTCTTTTCTGTTAGATACGGATAATAAGAAAGATAAACCATAATAATCCATCACTTTATACAAAGAAGAAAAGGGTGGTTACTCTAAACTGCGATTTAAACTACCTATAAGTAACTGTAATCGCCAACACCATCACCATGTACCAACGCGTCTCTGCCGGAAATGAGGACCACAAAAAAACGTGGAAAAGCAAAAATAATTCCAGGGCTTGGTTCTGAGGTTTTTACAGTATGAGTTATATTACCAAGTGGTACTGGGTCGTGTGTTCTCTTACCTTGGGTTGTGCGGAGTTAGTTCGTTCTCGAAAATTACTGATGAAATTTTAGAATATTGAGTTAGCTACAAATATGAACAAATATAATTCTGCTTTTTCAAAGTAAGTTAGAAAATGTTGCTGTTCATTTCCTTGTTTCATTAAATGGAAACATGGTGAGCAAGAACACGGAAATGAAAGTTGTGGAAACTAACGTAGCAACTTAGCTATGTTTTATCTTTGCCTTTACTTTGTGGACAATTTTACCATTTACACTACAGTGTAGGTATTAGTAACTGAAATAGACTAGAGCTAAAGGTGTTACATGCGGACAGTAACTATGAAGGCCCGTTTGTTCATGATGACCACGGAGAGTTAACTGAACCGTTTTAGTTCTTTTGAATTGTTAACAATTGCTTCCATCTGGTATGCCAAACAACCATCGAGGAATAAACAGTCGTTTTTTATTATTTTGGGTCCAGCAGAATGAAGCCATTCTTTAATCTCACCGATGAAATTTTAAAATTTTATCTTGACTGATCAATTAAAAAAAATGTTTTTAAAAATGGAAATATCTTGCTTTTTTGAATAAAACAATGAAATATTCACAATGATAGCTGAGTTCCACTGGATTGCCTCGTTTAAGGAAACAATTGTGAACAGAAACAATGAGTTTAGGAATAACAAAGAAATAAATATTTCTAACAATATCAGTCTTGATTTTTGGTAGGTTTCTTCAATGAATGAGGATATTCAGAAAAAAGAAAAGGAGCTCGTATTGGCAAACAACGAGGTACATGTAATGAGTTGAAGTTATAATATTGTTCCTCGCCATGTCCAGCTCCTTAGAAAGATATGTTGAGTTATTGCACTTACCTTGTAGATAATTTGTGCCGTTTACTTTAGCTCCAGTAGGTAAAAATGACTGAAGTAGATGCAGACACTGTGAAATGATGAGAAGACAATTTCACTTATGACCATGTCTATTATCTTAAAACATTAGCCGTTTATTTGGACGTTGTTTTGAATTCTTTCAAATCATCAGCATCAACAGCACCTCCACTAGTTCTAAGATCAACCCCGTTCCCTTCCCGAAAATGAGTTCACTGAGAACGAAAAAGGAGGAGGTGTGATCTTGGGTACATTTTCATCTTTCTAAAACAAACGATAACATTCTTACAATAATGCTTGAAATTTCTAGATGACCTCACTACATGACCAGTTTGTGAGAAAGGTGAAGGAAATTGAGATCGCAAAGAAGGAGGTAATGACTTCTAGATGTGTTCTGTTATCGTACTTCCATTGTAGCCTGATATTAAGTTTACCTTGGCAGTGGTAACAGAGCACTATGAAATGCGTGTCAGTTCGTTGGTTAAGGACATTGATTGAAGAGACCTTTTCGATAATGTTTAAATTCTAGATTGCTGATTCCATAAAATTTCAACTTTTGCCGTTCGCCGTTCGTAAGTTAGTCGATTTAGATTGGAGTAACTGGAGCGAATAGAAATCATCCTGTCAATGCATTGAAAATTGTCAAAATTACGCCAAAATAAAAGGAAAAAGATTGTTTGTTTTCTAGCATGCGTAGCTTTCTCAAGAAATAAAACTTCATAAAACACACATCGACTTTAGCCGCCGCCATATTGCATTTCCACTAAGGATCAGTGCCTTTCTACGGACAACAATTACTTGTTTGCCTGAAAATTATAACCAATTTGTTGAAAATAGGGTTATTTTATTCGATTTCAGCGTTTTTACGTGGCATAAAGTAAAATTCAAGCCAATAAAGCTTGAGGTAAATGACTTACGTGACAACCTGCCTCTTGACGTCGAAAACGCCAGACGAAAACATCGAACGCGACGTCTGGTTCTGGTCACCTGACCCCTAGCCGTTTGCGGTAAAGGTGGATCTAAAAGTCTATAATTTTCGCTTATACTCCAATATGAAAAGGCCCAAAACACCAATATGGAGATATTTTAAAGCGGATTGTTGAAAAGAGAGCAAATTTAAATTTTTAAACCAGATAACGAAATATTTACAACAATGTCTTGATTTCTTTTAGATTTCTTCATTGAATGAGGCACTTCGGAAAAGAGGAAAGGAACTCAAATTAGCAAACAACGAGGTAATTTCATTACGTGTGTTTCATAATAGCATTTTCAAACGACAACACACTTACAATAATATCTGAAATTTCTAGATGAGATCATTACATGACGAGTTTGTGGGAAAAGCGAATGAACTGGAGATCTCAAAGAAAGAGGTAACGACTACAGATGTGTTGTGTTACTGCTGCACTTACCTTGTAGCCTGATGTTTTGTTCTGTTTACTTTGGCAGTAGCAAGAGAATAAATATACATAACAATATCAGTCTTGATTTCTTAAAGGTTTCTTCACTGAATGAGGGCCTTCGGAAAAGAGGAAAGCAACTCGCATCAGCAAATAACGAGGTAATAACTTCATTACGTCTATTTGATTAATGTAATTACGTTGTACAGTTTACTTCAACTCTGAATTGTAATTTCTATCTTTATGCTCCTTTTAGCTCTTTGAATCAGTCTGTAACATGTACTTCATGTAACAGTTTTTAATGCTCAAAATTATCTTTGGTCCAGGTGGTTTTACTGTCAAACAAGCTCAGTGCGATGAACGAAATGGAACTGTCATTAAGAGCTGAGGTAAGACTAAAAGCATTTTTACTTAAAAAAACTGTTGCATTGTTAGAATAATGAATGAAAGTGATTGTCGTCAGGAGAGTTAGGAAATCGTTTCAGATTAATACGGTTTTAAATTTTAAAGTGGTCTTTCACTTAAATGGAAGTTATAAATGATACTCGTTTTGATATGCAGTTATTGAAAGCTAGAGAAAAGGACTGCAAGGAGTGTAAGGGATTACGGTAAGAAACAGTTCTTGTGAATTTGACGCTGTTCTTTAAATGTTTCTGTCTTTCTCTGGATGTATATTAAATTTCAAAAAATTTTCAAAACCGAAATTGTCTGAGGTCATTTGGTATGAAAAAAACATCCAGAAAAAGGTTTTCGTCATCAATTCCTTTCAGAAAATAATATAACCATGTATGGATCACCCTTGGGAGGGGTGCGTTAAACCTTCGACAACAACAATTTTTTTTATTTTTTCTGACGCTTCAGTAAGATGTATCAAGACTTGATGTCCGAGTATGAAAATCAGGACAAGTTCAGGAGAATTCAAGTGAGTGCATTGACGCTAAGTACTTTCGATAACAACTGAAATCATGAAATTATTTTCAGTAGTTCTTAGTTAAGAGAACCTGTTAGGGGTAAATTCCGACAAGCGACATGGCCTTGAAAAGGCGACATGAGAGCTATGAATTAGCGAAGAACGACGGAATACTCCAGCGAAATAGAGAAAGCGACACCAATGGCAAGATAGACCGACAACGAATTTTGGAACTGAGAATACATCGATTGTTTTAAACGTCTGAGTCGAAGTGAAGACGCATTTCCAGAGTTTTAAATGTGTTTTCCTCTCTCACGCGCGGTGTCGACGGGTCGTGAAACCCAGGCTTTCTTATATATGCTAAAACGGCCACGTCCAATAAATCGAGTCCGTCATTGCTGAGTATTTTTTCTCACTCTCAGCTGAGTGAGCCCTAAAACGCGTAAAAACACGCTTAAGGAAAAAGGAAAGAGATCTTCGACCGTCTGCTTCATATTTTTATGAGTGGGTCACCAGTGAAAGAATATGAAGTTGTATTATCAACAAATGGCATTATGGAAGGAAAAGAGAGACAGGGGAAAGCTGCCAAGGTCTTCTCGTCTTCAGCAGAAGATAAGGGTTACGCCAAATTCAAAGGAAGAATATAGATAGGAGAGATTATCTCATTGAGGCCGTTGAGATGTTGAGTTAAAGAACGGTTGTTAAACATAACATGGTAAAAATAGTCATAGGTTCGATTGTACATTAGGTACAAATACTGACTGGAAAATGGCTGAAAATAGCAATTCCGAGCCTCTAAATTTCAAAAGTTCCTGGGGGAGCATGCCCCCACATCCCCTAGGAGGTTAGCAACTTCAGCGCTCGAAAGCATGCCCAAGCCCTTAGGAAGCATGCCCCCAGCCCCTTGGAAGATTTTGAAAAATTGAAGTTGCTAAGAAGTCTTTTCCTTCATTCTGAGTCGAAATATGATGCTTTAAAAGTAACCATAAAGTAACCATTAAATCCACTGACTGGAGAAATGCTGGTTCTGCATAAGAATTCCTACTGCTAAAAAGTGGTCGAAGCAAGTGCAAAGCATACAAGGAGTAAATTATATCCAAAGAGATACTTAATTATATATGTACTTGACTAAAACAGCAAGGAACCTTCAATGCGTGAGAAATAATCGTTTCAGCGTGACAGCGCAAGGTTGAATTCGCGTGCGTGAGCCTCATGCTCAATGCGTGAGACTTGAGAGCACTGTGTCGGTTTTTTTTTTAATAAACAAAGGTGTTACGATGTGTTATACATGTAGCTTCGTTTTAATCGAAGAAGGTCAAATTTCCTGACACAACTCCTCTGAGACGAAATTCCGACAGGCGACATAGGAATCTTGCGAAATGCCGACATGGCTGGTGGCGAATTTCAGACAAGGGACATGAGCACCCCCCCCCCCTAACGTAACAGGGCCTCAGTTAAGCCCTTGCAATTCTTTAAAACTGTAATGTTTATCAGAAATCAGGGATTATCACTTGTATCATGAAGCTACAGGAGTATTTCAATTTCAAGGGTAGAATAGTAATGACGAGTCCTTTATTGATCCTAAATTTCCATTATTTTGATACTTGTTATAAATTGCTCATATTTATGTTGAATCTTTTTTAAATTTAGCTAAACAAAGTGAGACTACAGGCTGATGTGTATTTGGTAAGTATAATAATTGGCAAATGGTTTTCACGTATGGAAAAACAATATTCCTTTGGATCAAATTCCATGTAAGCGTGATATGATTGTCCATTTGATATTGCATTTTTTCAACCACTACTATCTTTTTATCTTTTTATCTTTTAGCAAGTGGCAAATGACCGTAAATGGCAAAATGACATTCTCCGAGAGAGGTACGTTATAAAATGCGCTTACATTTAGTAAATTCTCACCACCTAACACAGTGTCCAAGAAAGACTTTTTTCCCATCAAAAGAAAAATATTTTTCACCATGCCCATTTATTTCTTTTAAAGTTAAAAATTAAGTTGGGAGATTAAAGGTATTCTTTCAGGTAGATGCTTCGATGACAAGTATATCAGTATCTTTCCTGTACAATGGTGTTGTCTTGTTAATTCAGCGACAATCATGCAAGAATCAAAAGCTTTGAATTTTCTCATAAGATCCAGCATTATAAGTGGAAACGGATCTGACAACCTCCGAAGCAAAAAGTGACAATTTGACCACCCCCGTATTCCAAAGGGGATTAAAGCACCAAACATAATAAAAAATATCTGTGAATCTCGGTGAAGTGGGGAATAATCAGTTCAATTCACTAATTAGGGAGCTTAAACAAACCACGACGGCAAACGAATGTGGACAACGAAAGCACTTTTTTGCAATTTCGTTTTAAATTTGAACGCTTTCTTCACACATTTAGCTGGAGCTAACTCTGAAGCCTGTATACCCACTGAAAAAATTTAGATATAATGCGATATTTGTGAGTAAAATCACTTGGCGTTAGCCTCGGGGTCGTGATCGTCGTTGCTCCGTATTTTCTATCAAGGGAATGCTGATTGACTTTCAGAAGTTTAGAAGTTTAGCAGCAGTACATTAAATCGTTTATAGAAATATATCTCTGGGTAACCTCCATGTTGTTTTATTTATAGGTTGAACTCTTTAACGCGACAATTCAAACCCCCATGATATCAGCAACATTTATTCTCTTGGATGAGATATGTCCTACATTTTTATAAAGAAGAGCTCCTTACTGTTGTTTGTATATAGATTCTAATTGTTAAGAGTAAAGTTATTGTTCTTCATTCGTTTTGTAATCGTCATTGATGACAAGAACACTTCTTTCGTAAATAAAAGGCCCACTGGTTCAGTGGCACATTGATCGATACTCGATATACGTGTGTATTTTATTTAACATCCTCAAAGAACCTGCTTTAACTCGCATCATGGCCTCAGAATACGAGGTCTACCCTTAGCAGTAAACCAATTGCCTATAATCACTGTTGTTAAGGATATGATCACGTGCTGACTGAGGCGGAGTCTATTTCGAGCTGGGTAGGGATTTTGAACTGCGGCTCACCGAAATTCCGCTTGAGAATCGAGCCTAATTCTTAATTTTCTAGCCTAAGATTTATCTGCAATCTGATAAGTAAGGAAAAGGAACAGATTTTTCGTGTCGGCGTGTTGATTTCATGCTTCGAATGAGTAACGAAGGAGAGCAGAATAGTTTTAAATGAAGTAAAACTGGTTTATGACTGATCATGAGGAAATCAGTAAGTCGGGGTAAAACGTCGAACATGACAGGAGGCGAGCCTATTGTTTATAGTCTTTCTGGCATCTCAATGAGTCAATGCGGTCGTTACCACAAACTTGTCAATTGCACAAAACAGAAGATATTCTGCAGGCAATAAGACACGCTCATAGCTTAGGTTGAATTATGTCCCTAAAAGCATTTGGCCATTGGGCGTTATAGACTCAAGTTTTCTATTTTACAATCCATCCAAGTGAAGCGTACCCCTTAAGATTACATTAATGAATTGATTATTTGAATATTGAAGCCGCTAGTCCTTTCAAGAATGCAATAATAAATTGATTATTGGAAAATTGAACCCACTAGCCGTTCCAAGAATACAGCTAATGGGTTTAATGTTCAAAAAATTCAATTTAATATTGATTTTAGAAATGACTAGCGAGTTCAATTTTCAAATAATTAATTCATTAATGTATGTAATCTTGAGGGGTACGCTTCACTTGGTTTGACTGTAACAAAGTCTATGCTCTTCTTCCAAAGAGATCAACTTTCTAAGAAACGCTCTCCGGTGTATTCTTACGGTGTTTTCAAAATTTAAATTCTTAACTTTTAATTTCAGTCTCAGCTTTGTTACCAAAAGGATTCCTGCAAAAAAAAAAAACAATGTTTGTTCTAGTAAAAATAGAACTGTAACCAGGATAAGACATATTGGAATAAAAACGTTCTCTGGTTAAAAATATATTAAAAACATAAGCTTTCGGCTATCAGTCTATAGCCTTTAACGAATGAAAAATGTGGCGCGCAAGCGAAAATATATACGAATGGGGTGCGAAGAATTGAGAATAAAAACAAGCGTGAAAAAAGCTAGAAGATAAAAATGTAAATGAGGCCTGATTACAATAAAATCGAGTATTGCCTAGGCAACGGTTTTGAGTTGTTTTCCGCGTCGACGGTTTTTGCTGTGTGCCAAGATTCTAGTGTTTTTCGAACGCGGTAATTGCCTTTGTCAATGACACAAGCATTGTCGAAATCAATGGAGTGATTGTTTTGCCACGCATGGTTGGCAACATTAGAGCCATTTGAATAGTTCTTCAAGTTTCGTTGATGTTCCTTTTTTCGGGTTTGGAAGCATCTTCCGGTTTCTCCTATGTAATTCCAAGGGCAGTCTTTACATGGAATTTTGTAAACAACATTACATTGAAAATCGGAGGGTTGTCTGAACTTTGGTGACGGGAATTCTTGTTGAAGGGTTTTAAGTGGTTTGTTGACAGCTCGGATATCATTTTTGCGGAGTAATCTTGTGAGGGGCTCGGTTAGGCCGCTGATGTAAGGGAGACATGCAAAACCCTGGTACATATTAGATGGATCAGCCCATTTTAAGAACATAGAAACCAGTTCTTCTGGTGGAGGAACTGTAGATGGGGGTGGCTTCTTATTGAGAATGTTAGAAATAACAGCCGGTGGGTAACCATTAGCTTCTAAAGCGGCCCTAACATGATTGGTTTCACGTGTTTTTCCTTCAAAGTTGCTAGGGAGGTTGGATGCCCGGAACAAGAAGGTCGAGGCCGTGCTGATTTTGTGTTCTTTTGCATGATGGGAAGAGAAATCCAAATAACGGTTAGTATGGGTTAGCTTCCGAAATATATAAATAAAGGCAACTCCATTTCTTCTGGAAACCAAGGTGTCTAAGAAGGCAATTTGGCCGTTGTTTTCAAGTTACATCAGCGGCCTAACCGAGCCCCTCACAAGATTACTCCGCAAAAATGATATCCGAGCTGTCAACAAACCACTTAAAACCCTTCAACAAGAATTCCCGTCACCAAAGTTCAGACAACCCTCCGATTTTCAATGTAATGTTGTTTACAAAATTCCATGTAAAGACTGCCCTTGGAATTACATAGGAGAAACCGGAAGATGCTTCCAAACCCGAAAAAAGGAACATCAACGAAACTTGAAGAACTATTCAAATGGCTCTAATGTTGCCAACCATGCGTGGCAAAACAATCACTCCATTGATTTCGACAATGCTTGTGTCATTGACAAAGGCAATTACCGCGTTCGAAAAACACTAGAATCTTGGCACACAGCAAAAACCGTCGACGCGGAAAACAACTCAAAACCGTTGCCTAGGCAATACTCGATTTTATTGTAATCAGGCCTCATTTACATTTTTATCTTCTAGCTTTTTTCACGCTTGTTTTTATTCTCAATTCTTCGCACCCCATTCGTATATATTTTCGCTTGCGCGCCACATTTTTCATTCGTTAAAGGCTATAGACTGATAGCCGAAAGCTTATGTTTTTAATATATTTTTAACCAGAGAACGTTTTTATTCCAAAATGTTTGTTCTATTCAAGCTCATGTTCGACCATGTTGACCACTAAGCCATGGCTCAAAGGCTTTATTTGAAATTGAACCAAGAACCACATAGACCGCGTTTGGAGTGACTTGGCAAATGTGTTTATCACTTTAAACGCGATTTATACCATAAATTTCTTAAACAAAGTATCAAATTTTACTAGATCCTACGTTAAATTAAAATAGGCCGATTTTGGTTTGTGGAAGGCGGAAGTAAAACAAGCCACAGTTTTTTCTTAGCATTGTCCTTTGTAAAAGAGAAGCACAATGAGAGCTTATTTGACTGAATGCATGCTTCAACGCTATTTACAGTATCCTAGAAACGTGGTTTCTTATCGTGTAAAAATTGATAACTCTGGCTCATTAAGTATCGCCGAAAGCTTCCATATTTCGGTCTTTCAATTTTCTCGTCGGAGAAAGTGGTAAGTACATTTTTTCATTACTTTGCAACCGCTTTGGTCGTTAAAGTGTAGTTCTGCGTGTAATATTCCTATCGTGTTTATTTCTTGTTACCGGATAGTGCACAGCTTCACAAGATTTGTTCCTCAGTTATTTCGGGTTTCTTTGCATTGGGGTTAAAATTATGATAAACTATTTCCTTTAGATCATTTTGCAAAGAGTGTTCACGAACATTACGTCCAAGCGTTCAAAGGCAAGGTGGTTTCGTTGGTTTATTCGTGTCTGAGTTTCGTCTTGTACACTTAAATATTCTTACAGAAAGTTAAATAATTCGCGTGTCCACTGAGAACAAAGAACATAAGATGGATCTGTCAGATTATTTCATCTGCGTTCAGCGGGCTTAAATTTGAATGAATTTAGGTCCGTTAAATAGACTAGAGAAATTGTATGGCCGGCTTGCGTTTGTGAGAAAAGTGGAGTGTGGTTCAGCTTGCGTTCTGCATACGCAAGCTGTCCACATATTTACCTTAATCTATTTCACGGACGTGATGTTTCTGGATCATTAAGCGAAATTCACCGAGTCTTTCAATTTTCTAATTTAATATTTCGTTTTCAAACAGTCTATGTACAATTTCGCTTTCTCGATTAGTTACGTTCAGTGGTCAATTGTTTTAGCAGAGGTGTTATTCTTCTCAAAAGTCTGCCTCAGTCCATGTGTCCAGTTGTTGGCAACGATTTGTTCGGTAAACAACGTAATTTATGTGCCTTTTCAAAAGACTCTACATTTGAATATTCTCGTTTATAATGTAAGCGTTAAAATTTAGTCCCGTACGATTGGTCGTTAAAGGTCACATATTTTGGAAAAAAATGTTTAGGTGACTTTTCCTGAAAACTATTCGCTACTCGGAACATTTTATGCTCAAGGAAAAGGGACATTGTTTATTCAGTGGGTGTAGTAAACCGAAGAGAAATGAAAATAATAAGAATGCGAGAGGAATAATTTATGATTTTGTTTGGTTCAGATATATACCCAGCTTGTTCAGATATGTACCCAACCCTAGCCTGCGCCGCAGAGTCTAAAACGGGGATTTTATGACACGTCCGGCTGCAACGCAGGCTAACCTAGCCCCGGCTTGTTTTTTTTCTTCAATCGCCAACTTAACAGTTTGTTATAACAGCCTTACAAGATTTACGTTGTGGTAGATGATATTCATTAGTGTTTTATCGCTTGGCCTGACCCAGATTAAATTGCGATGGCATGTATAATTCTCAGGCCATGTGACCAGGGGTATTGTGACACAACATGCAGCCTTAATCGATAGCAAAACTCGGTAATACCTTAGATGTATCATGCACGATGGAAATTTCATATTTTCAAGCACCCAGACATTTTTTTCGTCTTATCTTCGAATATGGGCACTACTAAAACATGGTTGTTTTAGCTTTTACGCGGCTGGTTTGTGCAAATGGTAAACAGAAATGATTTATAGATTTATTATTCGTATCGGTTCTTTTGTTGTCATTTTTTTCTAATCTCCTCTCTTTTCATTTCACTTAACAGAATATTCCTATTGCGACAACATGACGGGAATTCGCTTGTGTTCTTTCAAACCCCTCGTTGCTTGCTTTGGAATCGCCATCTTGGTAGTAATAGCAAGAAGAAATATCCTTTGGAAGAATTCACCTTCCACGAAAGAATGGAGTACATTTTATCAAGAGATTGCACTACAATTAACCCATTCGCAAAGTACACCTACATTTTATGATATTAAGTCAGGATTTCTTTTAAGAATTGAGAAAAAAGAGCTTTGCAAGGCTATTTTCTCGTAGGAAACTGGATTTTCAATACAGTAACAAAACTTACGAGATCTACATTACTCGGACGGCTTTAACCTGGAAGAGTAAAACGTTTGAAAGTTGATTTAGCTTGATATCTGTTACTTTATTATTTAATTTTTACAGTCCACACGAGTTCCTGTAATCCTGAACGTGTACCAGAGAGCCTTAAAAGACTATACCGAATGTACGATGACGTCAAAACGTTCGTCATGTTCATTGGATATCCCCATACCATAGAAAGTCTTACAGGAGCAATATTGGACGCACATCCCGAAATTCTTATTCCTCAAGAATACGATGTTATTGGGAACTGGAAAATGTTCCAGCACAAAAGCCTGCAAGACTCTGGCCAGCAAAAGCATATGTTGTTTTTCGATATGCATTATCTTTCTACTTTTCAAGCAGTCTTCAGAAACAAAGCCAATAAACCGAGCCAATTCTGGTTATGGACTTCTAAAAGCAATGGTATACACTATAACTTTGTTCCTGATGCATGGCAGGGAACAATCAGTGGAAAATTAAAGGTTAAGCAATTTTGCCTCTCGATTTACTTACTTTTCAAGTTAGATAACCAAACTTGGTTGATGCATGATTTTTCCAGCTGAGATGAGTTTGCAAGACTGAGCAACTATTGAAAAACCTCCACGAGGAAAAAAACTTGAAGGGAACAACGAAAGAATTCCCCATTTTCACAGAACGGGGTAGTTTTGACCAACTGCTATGAGTGAATAATTGGCTGCCTTATTGATTGATGACTAACCTACAAGAACAACAACAACAACAATAACACGACCAAAAATCAACGTGTTGTGACGAACGTTTTAACCCTAGTAGCACTCTTTAAGATACAAGTTAAAATCAGTTTACCTGACCATAAACGTTTTGGTTATTTCTGATGTTTTGTTTATTTAAAAAGGTAAGCTAGTCGCCACAAAAGAGCGGGAATATTGTGGAAAAAGCCATTTAATACCTCAGAATCAGATCGAGGTTATAGCCATTTTAGTGTATTATGTTACCTAAGCGTGAATATGTTATTACAACTGGCATCGTCCCCAATAGACTACGTTCGATATATCAATATTCTAAGACGGCTCCGAGGCTTTCAAGACAAACGCCTATATTTGGTGGTGTTTTCTTTCCATCCAAGTCTCTTCTGGGAGTTTAGGGACAAAAGAAACTTGTAAATTTTACAATTTTATCTCGAAAACCTCGGCGCCATGTTAGAATATCGGATATATCGAACGTGGCCTATCGTAAATGATTACTTAATCTTAGAACTACATAATGTGACCATGAATAGGTTTGTTTCATAATTACTTGCTTCTTTGAAAAGCAACTGAAATGTTGCATTTCACGTGGATTGACAGGTTTTCGGAGATGGAAGCGGATGGGAAACATCTAAGAAACTGATGGAAAAATCAGGAACCTTTAAAGTACTTGAAGACATCCAGAATGTAGTTGGTGTTCCAGTCAAGTTTATTCACGTTATTTCAAATCCATACGATGTCATTGCTTCCAGTGTAATTAGTTACCCGTTTGACCCCCAGAAAAAGGTAAGGCAAAAAGTTATGAAAGGTTAATGTAATACCTGGGTTCTGGAGCGGACGAAGAAACGAGTGATAATCTATGTTAAGTATAGATAGTGGTTTTCCTCATAGGTGAAATAAAATGTACAGACTCAATGCTTAGCATGTGACAGCCTTGTTGGTTTGATCGGTCGTAAACAGACATGGTAGCCATATGAAGCATTTGTCTGAGAATAGCAGCCTTCACAGAGGATCTCTACATGCGAGTAAAGGTCAATATCAGTTGTTCTACCTTTGAACATGGGTTAAAAGACCTTTGGACCTTTGTAGCTGCTATGCATATCTGTCTTGATGATTTCAAAGACTATTTTCAACTAACGAATATTGATTCTTATTTCGTTTTCAGATAAACGACACCGGAGCAGTTCGCAATGCCGTACAAAACTTCTTTACCGTTGCGGAGACCAACGAACGAATAAGAAAGTTATACGGCAATGCAGTCTTGGACATCTCTAGCGACCAACTTATTTTTAACTCAAGGGAAACGCTAAGGAAGATCTGCATATTTCTAGACGTCACGTGTTATGATAGCTACCTTAATAAAGTTGAAAGGCTATTGAATGGTCATTCCATAAGAAGTCGAAATCTTGTTGCGTGGAGGAAAGAAGACAGAGATTTGATTACTACCGAGGGGGCAAAGTACTCTTTCCTTCAATCTTTTACCTTTGACGATGTTTCCAGCTTTACTCACTGAATTAAACTAGTAGTTTAAAACGTTTGTCGAATAGATACATTATATCTATGCGTTTTGACCAAATCGCACAGGAATGCCAACGAAAAGTATCAACAATGGGAAAGATTGTGAAAAAGCCAATTTATGCATCAATATCAGATCGAGTTTATATCCATTTCATTGTATATTGTTACTTAAGCGTATCTATTGTATTGAATACAACCTGCCTTGTAAAAGCTCGTTCCTGACTTAAATGTCTGTAGAATTACTGATTGCTAGTATTGATCCTTGTTCACTTAAAATAATGAAAGGAGTCTTCTTATTAGAGTACAGCTGACACCATAACCGTAGACCTGTTTAAGAGCGACAATAAACCATTTCACTTCTTTTCATGGGCCACTACCAGTCCGTTACCCTGTCACGTCGATTTATATGGTTCTGCTAATGAAATGACAGTTTTCAGATGCACAGTGAATTGTCATAGACTCAATCAATCCGACTGAAAAATTAAATTTTTTTGCGCTTCGCTGTTTCATTTCGATTTACTAACTTCTTTTTGTCGTAGTCACTTTTGGAATTTAACACTGAGGGTTAAATTATTGCCACAACGGCTTTGCACATTCGTAATTGTTATTAATGTTATTATTATTAAAAATGTTACTCTTAACATTCTTAACATTTAAATCTTTAGGAAAATGATAAGTTAGATTTTAAGTTTGGAGCTTTTTGCGGTTTTATCGAGGGTATAGGGTTAGGGTTAGTTGGTGACCACGGTAGCAGGGTCAATTTCAACTTGGTGGCAGGGAACATTAGCACATTTGTGATGAAAACAAGGCAACTAGGACCTCCCCACACCTGGGATACCCTCAGTATCATCCTCTATAGAATCCGTTGTCACTATTGCTCCACTGCGCATTGAGATAACATTGATCTTCAGTCAAATTAAGAGGCTATTAAGAACAAAAGGATTTTATACTAAAGAAAATAACGCTTAGCGTCCGTCCCAAAATTGGACGTTATTACAAAAAAGTAAATAAGCAAGAGCGCAACTTGTGAACCACGTAAGGTAATGTGGCCGAGTTTTGAAAGAACGTAAATCATCATTATGACCGCAGCATCAATTAGTGTATATTTTCGAATATTTCGTGTCCAAGTAATCCTCGGCCATGGAACAGTAAACTGCATAGAAAATTCACCGGTTTGCGATATCCGTGCACGATGTTATCAGTAAGTTTCATCAAAATTGAACGATTGCAGGAAAGAGTATTTCTTCATTTCATTGTAAACTCTTTGCTTTTGTTCCTCAGTCCACACCACTGTTGTTCTTGTTATCGATGGTTTGCCAAAAAGGATGTTTTCTGCTTGATGAAGGTAATCCTCATTACATTTGACTCGTAAAAATAAACATATTGTCTTCATTGTTTCTCTCGGTTTTAATATCAGTTCATGGCTTAAAATGTCCAACACTGCTTGATCGCCATAAAGCTGTTTTATTCTTTCGTTGGTCTCGATAAGCTCAAAGAAGGACTTTATGGCATTATCTAATGCTGCGGGTTTGTCTATCTGAAAATTGATAAGAACACAAGTAAAAATTATTCGTCAGTGGAAAACGGTATAAATTTTTGGACTACTAGTATTTAAAAAAATACCACTCGTGGACCACTATATTAGTTCAAAAGGGTAAAAATTTTTGGACTACAAGTATTTAAAAAAATACCACTCGTGAACCATTATATTAGTTCGCAACGGTATAAATTTTTGGACTACAAGTTTTTAAATATCTACCACTCGTGGACTGTATCAGAAACCTAGAAGTATCAGCTTTGCAAATATGGTTTCAAATTCTCCAAAGATTTTAACTGACTTCAGGATTTCGTTATTGAAACTGAATCTCACTGCTGAAATTTAGCATTTAAGAGCAGCTTCGCCTAAATATCAACTAGACTTGGAAATAGCGAAAAAATCGAATTTCTTCAAACTCGCCCAGAATGAAGCCCTACGGGCACTAGTTACAAAAATATTGTTTTAAGTTCGATAAATCAAAAATTATTTTTTTTACGCAATTTTTTCGTTCGATGCCCCAAATCGGCCAAAATCGATCGAAAATGAGCGGCATATTCAGAGGCTCGTAAACTCAAAAGTAAAAATCTTCATAACAAACTGATTGCACGTTGTATTTGTACTTCCTTTCTTGTATATTTAGAGCTAAACAGATCGCGATTTGATTAGAACCAAAATATTTCATGATTTTTCTAAATTAACGACCCAAGACAGCTAAACGAGAGGTCTACATTTAGCCTATTTTCAAATGCTAAAAAGGCGTTCTGGTACACGGCTTTTCCCAAAACGACTTCTTTGGTCTGAAAGAGCATTGTTTCTTCTTCAAATTAGTGAAATAAAATTTTTGGGTAAATAAAATCGCGAGCGCTGAGATAGCGAACTAAATGCAGCACTTCTTCCTGAAAACGTGACCTTTGACCAAAGCGTAACGGAAACCGATTACTGCAAGAAAACCCGGAAGAAAAGCAAACGCTTCGTTATTTTGAAACATTTTCAAGTGATTTCTCGCCGAAACCATTATTGCAAGAAACTATTTCCAGATATGAAATCTTACAGGGTCAAAGAAGGAGCTAAAGGGCGCATTTTGACACAATAACTTTGTTTGCTGAGAATTGAAGTCAATGACCGTTAACGAATTCCAGTGAAATTTGCGAACTTGAACTATGTTACCCGATACTTACCTGAATATTTATATTTATAGCAGAATCGTCTTCTTGGATTAGCCTTCAAAAGATGCTCGATCCAGCTTTGGAAACCTCTAAAAGAAGAAATGGTTAATGTTCCGTGACCTGCCCGCTGCTATAAATTCCATGCACACGCCGACCGCATGTTTGTCGTAAAACTAACTGAACTCCACTGACAGTTTCCATAGGCAACCCCAAAATACACAATCCCGCAAAATGTAAAGTGAAATTGGCTGTCTTCGGGAACAGTTAGAAGCTAGAGTCACGTTCCATTGCCTTTAAAAAGTGCTTGATTTTACTTCGTTCACTCAGTAGTTACTGTCACGTTCGAATACTGTGTATCAGTCACGCCAAAACACTGCAGACCGTGCAGACTGAGTAAGTTTCCCATACAAAGTCTTTTACGCGTTTGTCTATTGAATCAAAAGTCACATACTGCGCTTGTGCTGCCTGTTGATAAATGACAAACTTTCAGATATATTGAACACCATTTTGTAACTAGCGCCAAAAAAAAGAGTCAAAATTAAAGGCTCAAACAAGTCTGCACGGTCTGCAGTATTTTCGCGTGACCGATTTACGGTATTCGAACGTGACAGTAAGAAATACTGCGTGAACAAAGTCGACACAAACAAATAAAATCAAGCACTTTTTAAAGGTAATGGATCTTGACTCTAGCTTCTAACTGTTCCCGAAGACAGCCAATTTCACTTTACATTTTGCGGCATTGTTTATTTTGGGGTTGCCTATGGAAACTGTCAGTGGAGTTCAGTTCGTTTTACGACAAACATGCGGTCGGCATGTGCATGGAATTTATAGCAGCGGGCAGGTCACGGAACATTAAACATTTGTTTCCAAATGTGGATCCAGCTTCTTTTGAAGGTTAATCCAAGAAGACGACTCTTCTATAAATCAGTATAAATATTCAGGTAAGTATCGGGTAACATAGTTCAAGTTCGCAAATTTCACTGGAATTCGTTAACGGTCATTGACTTCAATTCTCAGCAAACAAAGTTATTGTGTCAAAATGCGCCCTTTAGCTCCTTCTTTGACCCTGTAAGAGTTCATATCTGGAAATAGTTTCTTGCAATAATGGTTTCGGAGAGATATCACTTGAAAATGTTTCAAAATAACGAAGCGTTTGCTTTTCTTCCGGGTTTTCTTGCAGTATTCGGTTTCGTTACGCTTGGGTCAAAGGTCACGTTTTCAGGAAGAAGTGCTGCATTTAGTTCGCTATCTCAGCGCTCGCGATTTTATTTACCCAAAAATTTTATTTCACTAATTTGAAGAAGAAACAATGCTCTTTCAGACCAAAGAAGTCGTTTTGGGAAAAGCCGTGTACCAGAACGCCTTTTTAGCATTTGAAAATAGGCTAAATGTAGACCTCTCGTTTAGCTGTCTTGGGTCGTTAATTTAGAAAAATCATGAAATATTTTGGTTCTAATCAAATCGCGATCTGTTTAGCTCTAAATATACAAGAAAGGAAGTACAAATACAACGTGCAATCAGTTTGTTATGAAGATTTTTACTTTTGAGTTTACGAGCCTCTGAATATGCCGCTCATTTTCGATCGATTTTGGCCGATTTGGGGCATCGAACGAAAAAATTGCGTAAAAAAAATAATTTTTGATTTATCGAACTTAAAACAATATTTTTGTAACTAGTGCCCGTAGGGCTTCATTCTGGGCGAGTTTGAAGAAATTCGATTTTTTCGCTATTTCCAAGTCTAGTTGATATTTAGGCGAAGCTGCTCTTAAATACCCAAAAATATAAGACTCTGTTCGGCCTGGCAAAAAAAAAAAAATAGGTTCTTATAAAAACGAATCACTCCAATGTTGATGGTCTAAATCTGGCTTTTTAAAATCGTGTGAGCAATTTCTGACAAAAAGTTCTTGTGTATATGTTTCCTCTGATTTACTGTTTGTTGGATTTTCACTAGAAATATGTTTGCCATAAAGCTACAGTGCAATATAGACAATTTAAAATCTAAATATCTTGTAAAATAAGATATGGAAATGTATTGAGGTTTTCCTTGGACCTTGATTGTTTTATCTCCTGAGCCATGCAGTTAGCGACCACTCAGTTTTGTCCATGTGGAATAAAAGAAAATACATACAACCTCTAAAAAACAAGAACCTATTAAGAACCTAATCAGCCTGAATTGTGAAAAATTACCCTAAAATATAAGAACCTGTTCACTCTGACCTCGGAAATTCTAGGTTATTATATGCGGAGTTTTACTGTAGTCGCTGATAATCAAGAGAGATGTGTCAGTGAAGTATATTTGTAGACCCTGATATGTCTTCCGTGACGTCCCTACCCAAAAACTAGCTATAGGCACTCGGAAATCAACAATTCAAGGATTGCGTAAATAGATAGGTACCTACGAAGTATTACCTGTTGTTAAAACATTGTTGTCAGTTAATGACGCGCTATCACTTTCGCTTTCACTAAGCAATAAGTTTTATGAACTAAATAAATTATTTATGAGACGAAAACAATATTGGGCCGTTTGTCAGTTCTTATTTCAAGCGTCGAAAGCAGTTTCAGTGTATTGTATAAGTACCTGAGTTTTTCCATCATTTACTTGGCGTCTTACGTTAAAGAGCCTCAAAACCCAAGTCGAGATGACGTCGAAAGGATTTCTAATGACATGAAGAAACTTTAAAGGGATGTCAAGAGTCTCGTTGAGTTCTTCAAGAATCGCAAACTTTTCAGGTTTTTCAGTCAGCTCCATGGTTGTTCCACCTCCTTTCTTGTCTCCGATGACCTGCCAAAAGAGGCAGAGATCGGGTTTTTATATAGAGGACGGATTTGATGTAGATGCTTAAACAAAAAAAGTGTGTGAGACGCGGTGTCTTAGTAGTTAGCCTGCTGGAATGTGATTTGTGCGGTCCGGGTTCGCACCCTGTGTTTGTGGGTAAGGCACTCTACGTGTACGGTTGTTCTTTTCACATATATAAAAATATGGGAGAACCGTCACCGTAACCTGATAAATGCTGAGAGTTATCACCGATGCACTAGCACCCGTCATAACAATCCAAATTGGTCACAGAGAGCATGGTCCATATCTAACAACGTCAGCTGCAGACCACCTATCTATCATTTTTCATAAACGCTTTTTATCTTATCATTTAGTATCATTCGCTCACAATGAACCTAGAACTAGCCTGAGATCTGCGCACCTATTACTCAAATGGTTTAACAACCACCTACACTGACCTTCAGTTTACCATTAACACTTCCTTGCCACGCTCCAGGAACATTGTAAGAATAGATTCCATCGTCAAGAAAAACAGGTTTTCTAGCTCTACTCCCGAAAGAGGCCTGCCATGTGGAAAGTGAGTGCAAATTATAAAAGAGAACGTATTTTTGCATGCCGGAGTTTCTTAGGGCGTCGTCTTGGTAGATGCTCCACTGTTCAACGATGTGATACTCATGGGGAATGATGATTTCTGGATGTGCGTCTAAAATTGATCCTACCAGACTGTGTGAACTTCTTGGGTATCCAATAAACATAACAAACGTTTCGACATCATCGTAGAGCTCGTAAAGTTTGGTTAAGCTGTCAGGAAGGCTACCAGGTATACAGTGAGAGTCCTGAAAGACTATGCAATATACAGAATAATGCTAGTGGCCGAGAAACAACGACAATATCATCAGCAGCAACAATGGAGTAAAAAAAGTCAAACAAGTGCTTGGCAGTTACTATCACAAATATTGCCGTTCCTTTTGAAAAGGATAACTCTATGGGTTTATAAATTTTTTGTGATCAGGTAAAGTGAGGTCTGCATGGGCTCGTCAGACCGCTGCTTATCTCCGGTTTCTGTCGCATGATCAAATTAGTCCCAACTGGAGAAGTCGTTGTCATGATGTATTTCAGTCACTTATTATGGCAGATTCAGATGTTGGTTTTATTCAGTCACAAAATGGGAAGCATGTTCTGTATTTTCTTACCATGATAAACTACCGTACTTTGCTATATCACTGTACGACCGTGACTCTTCTCACTTAATCCTACCGAGAAACTAATTTGTTAATTTGTTAAGACTTAGTGAGGTTGACATGAGCTTCTCTGCAAAAAGCCCTCCAGTACCGCACATGTCAAAAATCTCTTTAGCGCATGCAATTCAGACCATTCGATAAAAACGTTTCATGATTTCTGAGGAAATCAAGCTTAGCAAGGTCCTATAAGAAAAAACAGAAAAAGAAATCACTGAGTTGGGTTGGACCGAATGGTGACTCTCGGTTGGATGAAAGAAACTCGCTGCGCTTGGTCAAACCTGTGATTGAGCGCCTGATGATCGCAGATTAGACTGAGCTCCGTCCGCGCTCGGTATGTCTAGACTTAAAAATTTCCCTTCCCCGTCCACCCAGTTAGTCAATAGGCTCATACTAATAACTTTCAGGCATTGAATTTATGGGAAAGTTACCTGGTGAGGATTGATTTGAAGTTGAGTACTCTGGAAACGATGGGCCCGCACCCGGACCGTTCCAAAGATATCTTCCAGCAGCAAGTAGTACGAGAATCATAATCCCAAAGCGTAGAAGTAGAGATTTCGAAGATTTCAGGCGGAATTTCATCCTTTCGTACTGCCTTCCTTGAAATGAAACTTGCTCAGTAATGATTAAGAACCTGTAAAACACAGCTGATAAAGAACCTGAATAAAATTAACTCCAAATAGAATTTGATAATTAAATGTTGTTTATTTGGAGGGGATGATGTGCTCTTTAATGAGTAATAAGGATTCCGAAAAGGATATTGATTCCGGATTTTGGAATACCCAATAATAAAGAAATTAAAAGCCAGACTTTGAAGCCCCAAAATCTTTCTTCAAGCTTCTTCAATTAAAGACTTGAATTTCAATTATTTGCTGTTTGCTTCTTTTTTTCAAAATCTGGAATAGAATTTGCAAAACTGTCCCTGTAAGCACGGTGTGTTTTCCTCCAATTATGCACACATTGGTGTGTAGATATGTTCGGCTGCAAATCAACCGCTTTGTATTGAAAATTCCGAAATCTGGCTTTCCCAATCGGAAGCACGGTCTACTATTTAGGTATTGCTATAAAATGCGCACCCTCAACTGGAGGATAAGAGACTACTGCTCTCGAGAACAGTTTTGCAAATCCTTTATCCGGCGGATTTTCCGAACGAAAAAGCCCTCAAAATTTACATATCGATACAACCCTAGGTTGGATTTGTCAATCAAAATCTGACTTCGAATAAGGATTTTTGTCAAAATTTGTTTCTGGTGTTTTAGTGAGAAATCCGATACCTAGATTTGAGAATTCAAATCCGGACTTCTCGATCCAAAATTCTCTAAGATAGACAACAAGATATACAAGACAAGTGCAAATGTGCACGCTTCTAGTCCAGGCGGTGTTGGACACGGTTCACGTGACAGTATTCGACCAATCATATGTCGTCTCAGCCGGAGCAATGGCGGACACATTTTTCGTTGCGAATGGAGAGTAGGTTGTCGTTTCTCGACCGATTTCTGCACTCATCGTGGGAATCAAACGAATCTTTTCTAGGAGCTGCTAGTGTAATATTTAGACCAATTATTTACCGAGTCTCAAGTGCAGGTAAGCAATTTTTGCATCAGAACTAGTCAATGGAAATCATGCTATGTTGAAAACGTTTGTTTACCACACGCGCTTGACATGGATATTCTTTTGGTCGTTTACGGGGGTAATAGGGATCAGTATTTTGAATTATTTTTGCGTGAAACTTTAGTTCGAGAGCTGAACTTTAAGAAAAGTCTGGCGGGCCCAGGCGGGCCCCGTCGTCTTAACGGTCAAAATCGGACTTGAAGTTGGGGCATTTTCCTTGATTTGTCAGATGTTCGCGGTATTTCGCGGGAGTGATTGCGTGAATTCTACCCTTTTTTTAAGAGTATAATTTTGTGGTTCGGCTTGTTCCCTTTATATCTTAATGTTTTCTTGTTATTATTTTTTTTTTGTAGTGCGTATGTCATCCGTTTGTTTGGCCGATGTTCAAGATTTCTGGATCCTGCTTTGGATACTAGTCCATTAAAGATATCATCTCATTTTCAGTGAATTTTCACTATCATGATCACTGCGACACTGCCTGTCTTGAATTGTTATCTCGAACAGAAATTTACTACTCTTGGATCGGATGTTATTGTTCAGTCATCTATGGCTGATTATTTTGATCTTCCACTTCTTTATGCTTGTTTTCCTTTGAATGTTGGTAGTAGTGGGAGACTATACATATGCTTAAATCAATAAATAATAGGTGTTTCATATGTATAGTTTCGCATAATTGTCAACCCAAATGCTGAATTACCAACTGGTATTTTATAAGACTATGGGCTTGGAATTAACTTTGCCATCATGATTTCCCAAGAACTACATTTATTCCCTTACACTGTAGTGATCAAACAGGGAAAGCTACAGCATGCTGCTGTTTAGGATATCAAATTTAGAATGGAATAGACCAAAGAACACATAATGACATAATGCGAGTGACTACTTAGAAAGCTGCATGGCAATCCCAAGTTTTTAAGAGCTACTGTGAGTGTTCAATATAGTGCATCCGCTTTTATTCTGAAGTGTTGTTACAATTTAGTTATCTCAGTAAACACATCTCACTATAGATGATCTAAGATACAGCTACATGCTAGATTATTCTGAATTCAGTTGGTCACAGTCATTACGAGTTGACACGAGGAAGTGCTGTGGAAATGTTAATATCAGTACATGATCATTGTGTTGTTGACCACAGGACTTGCAAAATTTTAAACTGACAGATATTTCAAATGACCTACATAGTACTGTTCTGGGTAAAGAGCTCCCTTTAGTTTACACAAGTTACAAAATTTGAACCTTAAACTTCAGCAGAGGTGTGATATGAGGACATGCAGTGAAGGCATGTCAGGACCATGAGCTATTCATTCATTGTTAATTCACTGTGCCTATCATTCACAATCTTCTAGTTTTATTTACTAATTTAGAAGTGAACGTAGTGTTGGCCGCTGTGTCCAGAATATGGCTTTTGTGCTATGTTGCCGGTTTTTTGTTGTGCTTGTCAGTATTTTGCAAATATTCAGTTTTTAAAAAAGTATACTTTGGAATTGAATTATTATTTGCAAGTACATGTAAGTCTTTTTTTTTCACATCTCCCATCTGCAATTTTAGTTGCAACCACTTTAAATAGCACGAGGTATATTATTTGTCCAAAGCATTCATTTCATGTAACTCAACCAAGCCTTCTTTTCATTGAGCCCGATTTCCCTTTTACATGGCCTCACATGCACTGAGAACTAAGGAATGGTCACTTGGAGCAAATACAAGTTACATCCAACACCTAAGCACTAGGTGAAGAGAAATCTCAAACTCTCATCAGTTTGAACATTGATATTGCCAGTGGCAATGTCCGAGGCAAAGTCATTTGTAGACCTTTTCCTTTCAACACATTCAAGGAAGTAGAGCAAGAGCAAAATCGTGTTTATCACATTGACTACAAATTTAAATAGATCCACACAGTACATATTTCATCTTGGATTTGTAAGTTGAACAAGAATTTACTGGAAGTGTGACCTGGTACAGGGGACCAACACAATTATTTTTTACCACTTACATTGAAGCAAAACATACCTTACTTCACCCATCAAACCTCTGCTTTCTTAATTCCATTTATTGCAAATTATTTTTGTTATTTTGAAAGAGCCATAGCTCATTTATAGCAAGCTGTTTATGATTCCTTTTGATTAACAAGGAAATACAGCGCGCGAAACTCGATTAATCAAGCTTTACACAAGTTTTCAAGGACAAAACATTGCTTTGATTTCGAATTATTCAACCCTTTTTCTTCGTAGGTTTTACTTCTCCGCTCTCTTATCGTTGAACGAAAACATGATATCTGTCAACAACCATGTTGTTTGCCAGCGATACACTCATACACTTCATACACAAGTCGAGATATCTAAGAAGGAAAGTGCCGAAGGTAGGTTCAATTCCGGCAAGTTAAGATCGAATTCGAAGAGGTCAGAAACGGAAATAATTTATCTTTCAACCGTAGAGATTCGACGAACCGCGAAGCTTCGATTCCTAAAATCATCTGTTCAGCACTGAAAATGGTGGCTTTGTAAATCGAGCAGAAGTCATCTACAGCTTACTTGGCCTGCGGAACATTTGATATGGATGTCATTCCAGATTTCTTTCAGCATCGGAAGCTAGCGAACCTCCTATAAGTCATATTTCCACATCACTACCAGCGCGTGGAGATGTTTGCCGTTCAGCGATCAGATGAAAATGAGCTCCAGGGAGAATTTCTCCTGGCATGCTTTGCGAGTCGCGTCCAACACCGCCTGGTTCTAGTCACTGCCTTCGCCGCAGTTGTCGCTAACTAATCTCCCTTAATTCAAAACTGTTTCATGTTATTTTGTCGACCGTCAACGAGTAACGTGATCAATATTTTGCTTACATTTTGTTACGGGCATTCAAAACAATATTAATGAGGGAGTTTAAATAAACAAAGACGGCGACGCCGACGAGAAAAAATTTCAAATTTCAAATTTCAAATTTCTCCAAATCTTCAGAACTTTCTTGCACATTTCGAAGCCTTCCTCTGGAAAACAACAACGTGAAATGAACTAGTTCTGAGGATATGGAGAACGTGAGCTAACAGATAAGTCCATTTTTTACTAGACGTCGTCATTGGCGTCGCCGTCGTCATTGCTTAAATTAAACCCTTAAAGAAACTCTCACCAGCTTATCGTCGTTTCTCTGACGAGAAAAGCTCCTGTCCTTTATCGGCGTCTCTCTAATATCATCTTGGATTTTATCTATGTAAAATGTATTTTTATGTTATTTTCTTCATTCTTTTACTTGACGAGAGAACATATAAAATAATATAAAAAATATAAAATAATATAAAACTTTGAACATTACCGTAAAACAATAATAATAAAAAATATGTTTACCAGGGCTTATAGCTTTCGAGTGAACTCTGGACCTCTGCAGACTTAAATCTCGGACGTCTGCGAAACTTCGATTACAAAGTCATTTAGACAGTGAATTTAACGTCGATGAATAGTGTCGCTATGCGATCAAAGCAATCGCAGAAATATGCATACAATAAAAACTTAATTCTGTGTCAGTCATTTCGCGCCAGTTGACGGCTTCTTTGTCGTTGGATTTTAAACGAAAATAGTAATTGATGAAGGGTTTTGTTTGCTTTTGCTAGATTGACGTTTGCTTTTTTAGGGGGATGGAAAAGAAAACCCCTTTGTTAACCAGCCCACCAAAATCTTTTCCACTTAGGATGAACGCCCGGCGGGTGCCATTAATTACCGTAAAAAAGAGGTACTGTACTAGTGCGAATTTTTCAATCATACTGAGTATGGCAAAAGCGCAAATTAATCCTGTCGTTTTTGTTACATAACATCCATGAGCTTAGGAGGCAGTCGGATGGCGCTCACTCACTCACCCACTCACTCACTCACTCACTCACTCACTCACTCACTCACTCACTCACTCGATTCTAATTAATTTACTCATTAAACCTGGATTAAACAATTTTCTCCTACCTCCCCTGCTAAGTATTGTTTTTATCCAAGAGTGTTCAGTCGTCTTCAGGAAGGTTCTTTGCCGAGGGGGGACTAGAAAGGCGTACATTTTCGCCCGATAAATCGAGAGCCTGGGTGCGAGTTTGTCGATCACCTCGAAGATTGAAGTCGGCTATTTTGGTTTCATGTGATTGTCGTTCGTAAATATGTGGTGTTTTTTGCCTATCGGCTTTTGCTCACACCTAGATGAAGGCTGGTAGAGGTATTTCTGACTGTGGTCATGTATCGTTCACAACAGCACGGTCGGCGAGGTCAAAGAATTGATAAAAGACACCCGGGAAGACAAAGCCAGAAAGTGAGATCGTGATTAACTTTTTTTCTTGGAAAGAGAATTTGATGGTTTCCACTCGCTTTCTCTCGTTGTGTAATGTAAAGTAAGCTTAAATTCTTGTTAGGTTTTGATTTCATCGTTTCTTTATTGTTTTATTTTGTACTCACACATGGAAATTCTGCCTGTGTTAGTATCGCAAGCTCGAAATTTGTAAGCTTGTTTTTAAATACTTAGGGGAAAAAAATTCGAATTGCCTTATCTTTTAGTTTTGTTGTCGTTCACACTACATTTCTTTTGTATTCCATGCAGCTCGACCAGAGTGAAAATTTCTTCACGGATGATATGCAAGGCAACCTACATGAACGATTGAGTAAAATATACACTGCAATATTTTAGTGATGGATGAACAAATGAAGTCCAAGAGACTGTGTAGATCTATTTGTTTGCGAGAAAGATATGCTGTCCAATTGTGTCAAAAAGGCGGACGCATGGTGGCTGGTGATGTAGATTTTTTTTTGCTCCTAGAAATGATAGATTTAAACAAATTGACATCAAAAGTTGAATTATGGAGAAGAGAATGCTTGATACTTGTCAACATAAGTATGTTTTGTAATTGTTGCAAAAATCTATTGACAGAGACATATCTGCAATCCTTTTGAATATTGCTGCATTGCTAGTGAGACTAGCACAAACAATTACCAAGATATATAGGAATAAAATACTGTGATTTTCGTTTCCAAGAAAGAAAATTATTGTTATTTTACTTGCATGCACTACAATATGTAGTATCCTTATTATTGTATTGCACCAAGCTGGGGGACTTCTTCCCACAGTTCACTAAAGGTGCACTTTTTTTCAGGCTGTAGGTATTATAAGGCTTAACAGGACAGGGATTTCAAACATTAATAATTTTGATTATTTATCCCAGAAATAAGATCTAGTGGGCCACATTAGGTTTGTGAAAGGGGTATCAGGCTAGAAGCTACACGTATATGAAAGGAAAGCCTTTCCTGTTAAAAACACTATAAAATGGATAGGTCTTTGACCTTGGGCCAGGGCCTCCTTGTATAAAACTTTGTTACTTCCCTTCCTCCTCTCCATGGACATAGTTCTACAGATTTCCTGTTTACCCGCAAGCTGCAATCAAATTGTTTATGTTTGACTTAGCTTAAAGGAAACAAGATTTTGTCAGTATTTATGTCTCACTTAAGTGAAACTGGGCAAAATACTCTTGGCAGTCCTGGAATTCTCAAGTTGATTGTCTAAAATAAATTTCAAAATCATTTATTGTAATTTTTGCATAACAGTAATCATTGTTATACAGCTGTTTCCTAATGTTAACTGAGCAAGGACCATAACCAACTTACCTTGACCCGAAATGCACTGCTGACTCATATACATAATTATATTGTCAATTTTGGACTGACTGGTAAATATGGTGAACTGTCATTTAATGATTTCATTTTGAAACAGACTGTGGTTATTCTTTGACACTACATCATGTACAAGTTAATATGATGACAACGTTCCAATTTCAATCAAAATTAATTATTATCCTTTTTTTTTTTTAATTACAAGCTGTCTGTGTATACAACTTGTTATTTGATTTTTGTATTTCTTTTCTATCTCGAGCAGTCTGGCCTCGAACCCTGGCTGGGAACATTGTGTTGTGTTCTTGAGCAAGACACTTAACTCTCACAGTGCCTCTTTCCACTCAGGTGTATAAATACGTACTGGCAAATTTAATATTGTGGGATCGGGGAGGTGCGGTGGCCTCATGGTTAATGCGCTCGTCTCCGGATCGAGCGGTCCGGGTTCGAGCCCTGGCCGGGGACATTGTGTTGTGTTCTTGGGCAAGACACTTTACTCTCACAGTGCCTCTCTCCACCCAGGTGTATAAATGGGTACCGGCGAACTTAATGCTGGGGGTAAACCTGCCATGGACTAGCATCCCATCCAGGGGGGAGTAGAAATACTCCTAGTCGCTTCATGCTACAGAAACCGGGATAAGCTCCGGCCTGATGGGCCACTTGGCTCGCATGCAGACTTTACCTTACATTTTACCAACCCTGCGATCGACTAGCATCCCATCCGGGGGTAGTAGAAATACTCCTAGTCGCTTCATGATATAGAAACCGGGATAAGTGCCGACCTAATGGGCCACTTGGCTCCTATGCAGACCTTACTTCCTCTTCGGAGTTGCTGTTTGCCTCTTTGTTAGAACGAATGCTCGTGCGAAACATTTTACATGAAAATGACTTGATTTTCAAGAAAATGAACGTACAGGTGACATGCATTTTCATACGAAAGGTTTTGCAAAAAGACTCGTTTTGCCACAGAGGCAAAAGTCAACTGTTCATCCTTCAGCTGGCTCAGGGAGCCTTTAATTTTATATGTTTGACATTTTCCATTGTCATCAAATCTCATGTACTTTGACGCTCGTGAACTCTGACGACGGAGAGAACGAAACAAGAGAAGTCCAATAAAATCAGAACCGAGAAACAACATGGGCAACGAATGAGTACAACTAAGATGAATTGTGACTGGCAAATTTGAAAAATTTGATCTTGATGCGATATCGCGTCAGTGATTCCAATCATCGTTTATGACAATACTATGTCAAATGACACTGTTAAAGAGAACAGTGCGAAGGATACCATGCAGATACGACAAATATTCCATTTTTAGTACGCCTGCCCTTTTATGATTTTGATATAGAGTACGGTTTTGTATACATGTACTAGATGGTTGCCGCAATTCAAGATTTGCAATTTTGGAAGTAAAAGAAAACAAGAACAACAGAAACAACAACAAAGAGTAAAAGGCAAAGAAAAAGTGTTCAGTGATCTTTAAGATTGTCATTTCCTGTTGGTACCTCTTGATCGAGATAGGCCTGGGACAGACAACATGTTTCAGGTGTCAGCTAATTATTGCTAGGATCGTAGACGTATGTCAGAACAGGTGTCCGCCCTTAGTCTGTTTAAACTTTTTATACGTTGTATCACGGTATATCTGTATACGTTTGTGCTAAGGTTAAAAAAAGTGAACATAATTTTGACTGTTGATCACTAGAAACTGTATGAAGTTGATGGTACATGTAATAATAAAGAAACATCCCCTTTAGATGGAGCGCTTTTTGATAAAGGAGAAGCATTCACTGTCTTGATAGGTGAATGAGTGAAATGAATACGGTGCACCCCTGGTGAAGACACGGTTTTAAAATCTCCTCAAAGATGAAAACTATGAAATTATATATATTTTTTTACTTTTTAATCCACGACAATTTGAGGCATATGAGGACAAATCCTTAATTGAAACAATGTCGTTAAACACCTATTTAGTGTTCAATCTCAGTTCTGTAAGAGTTAAAATACAGAACAAATTTGACTCCTATTTGCTTGCGATCTTTATGGTAGTCAAGACAAAATCAAGTCGTACCCACGAGTCTAATCAACAGAGGCATTCTTTCTCTCGTATAGGAGCAAGCACCACGAAGAAAACATAGTCCTATTAACTCCATAGTTGAATTTACTCTCAAACAGTATGTTTTTAATTACAAACTTTCTTTACCGCTAGTTTAACAAGCTCAAAAATACCTTAACACGATTTAAAAAGCTCTTAATCTCAACGGCTCATAAATAGAAAATGATATCCTCAAAGTCCCTTAAAGTTATATTTATTAGAGGTCTCTTCTCAGTATTTGTCTACTTGAAGACAGAGCTGGATCTGAGTGTTTTATTTAGAAAGGATTACCCAGTGTAGACGGGGTATACTCAAGACGAGTGTAAAAACTTGGAGATTAATCCTGGTCACGTGTTAATGGTAAGGTGGTAATTTTGGTCACGTGTCATGAGGGTGGCTCAATGAGCTACTTCGGCCATGAAATGATACAAACTTCCTCTTCTCTTGGGAATGTTAGCTTCCTTCCCTAAAAAGGAATGCGAAATAAAGAGTGCTGATTAGAGAGTTTTGAGAACATCCGTATAAGAGAGAGCAAGGATCATTGAAAGTGTCGCTGAAAGTATATCCGATACTTTATTTCTTCAAATTTTGAATATGCAGTTTTGCATATTCGTCATCATCAAAGCCACAAGAAAGAAGATGCTCTCAGTATTAGCATTGAGTGCAATGTTATAATCTAAAATCTAAAAGAGCTAGTGTTCTACATTCGGTGATTGACTGAAAGACTGAAATAGTAGTGCAACAGAAGCTTTCCCATTGACGTCCAACCTAAAAAGGATTTAAAAAAAAACTACGAGATAGTGACGAAATAAAAATCACACACAGCACACCGCAGCAACAGGTTGCCTACTATTTAACCACTGTAAAGTGCAAAAAGTACATTTATCCGTGTACAAAAAATAATATTATCTTTTATCCTTACCTGGCTTGAACATGCACCTTAAATCTTGCGCTAGTCAGTTAATACGTAAGGAAGATTGTGTTTTTAATACCAAGGGAGAAACATGACTACACATTTTTTTTATGTTTTATCCCTGAGAATCTGGGCCGGGTTGTTCAAAGCCCGATTAAACTAACCCAGGATTAGCCAGAATTTTGATTTCAATTTTGTAACTTTTCGGTGAGGTTTTTTGCTTATAATGTTTGTCTTTCATTTTTGAGTTTGGCTAAGCTCAAACTACATAAAACTTGAGCAGTAAAAGATATTTTTATGCAAGAAAAATTAATGGTTCGGTTAACTTTTAATGCTAGGTTAGTATTAACCGGCTTGCGAACAACCCGGCCCAGGGGATATATTTTTAAACCGTTTCAATATTATCATCATCTTCTCTGTTTGTCAAACTTCTACTGCGGACAGATAATGAATTACTTGTTTCAGGAATAATAAAAAAAAAAAAATTGGGGGGTCATGGACTTCGTTTCAGAGATAAAGTGTGTTGAAAACTAGTCTGATTTTGAAAAATTGGCACGCGTAAATCAGCTTGGTCTCCAGGGTTTTTAGCTTAAAATCAAAGATAAATCAACGAAGACAAACTATCCTAGCAATAGTTTGTGTAAGTGAGTCCGTCGCTTTAATAATTCCAAATGCTGCCAAAGTTTTCACAAAACTTAATCCTTCAAGAGGCATTTTAAACCGCCGTACAGATAAACGAATAGCTAAAGCGAACGGAATTCGATGGTGCATTTTGCAAAAAAAATCCAACTTCTAATCGATAGATCTCTTTCATTTTTTCGCTAAACGTAGAAAATCAGTAGAGAAAATGATCCATCAAAAGAAAAATAGGGGTCACCGAACGTCCAAGATCGTTTAATCCAGGGGAAGCTATAGCAATAGCCATCTGCCCTATCATTGTTCATTTTATTACTTCGCGCGCGCTCGATACATGACGTGGCGGGTGAATTTGCGTGCGCAGTAAGGATGCGCAGAAACAATTAGCGTGAACGTCATTAAACGGCTTGTTTACTGCCTATTTACTGTCAAGATAAAACTCCGATATGCATGATATGTTGTTATGAACGTGTACAGGCCCATGGACGCCTTATTCAAAATGCTGTTATTGTTGTTGTTGCTCAAAGTTTACTTTACATGTAGTATAGTTGTCGACCGTCAATGTTTCCACAACTCACTGGTTTCTCTTGGGGCCAGTCATTAAGTGCTTATTGACCAATGACAAAGCAAATGTAATGAATAGTATGGCTTGAATTTGATAAAGCAGTGGAAGAATATTCACAAAGACAAAAAACTTAGGAGGCAATCGACTGGAAAGTCACATCTAAACATAACAGTGACCAGAAGTCGTCTGAACGCGGTGTGAGGAAAATTATACAACTAACGAAAATAAACAAATAATATTTACTTTCCATCAGAGTACCGTTTTCAACAAATGACTTCCGTTTTCTGCGAAACTATTAATATTAGCAATAATAATAAGTAGTAACAAAATTATCAGAATTAATTGGAAATAATCTTATCGGCTCTTCATATCACAGACATTTTTAATTTACATTGCGTATATCAACCAAGGCAAAGAAGGTAAACTTTTAATCGCCCTCGTCTCTCCTGTCAGTAATGTTATGTAATGTAATGTAATAGACCAATTTCGATATATTAAAATTCAGCCTAAAACAATAGACCTCAGAACGAGGCTCTGGGGATAAACCCCACAAACTCTGTAGCTATTCCCCAGATCCTCGTACTGAGGTCCATTGTTTTAAGTTGAATTTTAATATATTGAAATTGGTCAATTGCCAAACATCCCAATGTTTGCCAAATGTTTGCTCTGATTGATGTGTTCTGCACCGAACCGAATATTGTGACACTATTTTGTTGATGTTTTTCATGTGCTGTTTATAGGTAGTAGTCAGAAAAACATAAATCCTCCCTAAATGCCTGCCCATGGCAAATAGTTGTATAACTAGTTGTGCATTATTTGACAACTAATCCACGTGAGTCATGGCTTAAATATACTCATACCGTTTGTGCTTTGCTTGGCATATTTTATCCTGCAGCTCATTTACTTTACTTTGTAGCTGGTTAAATCTAGTTTTAATCACGTGATAAGCAGCTGGCATTGAAGCAACATTATTAAGCTGGCTTGTATTATAAACTGGACCCAGACCCACAGAAATGACCGTCACTCCAGCTTTGTGTAATGCCTGAGCAGAGGGTTGAACTTTGTCCCTTGAAGTGCCTTCTGTCAGCACAACGAGAACTTTGGGAACATTAATCCGACTTCCTTTATCAAACAGCTTTTCATTGGCTAAGGCTAATGCTTTTCCCGTCATTGTAAAGGTCCCTGGATAAGAAATATTCTCAATAGCGAGGGCTAAGTCCTTAGGCGAGGTATATTTGTTGAAAGGGATGGCTATTATAGGTTCAGTCCCGTAAGTTATCGCCCCAACACGAGTTTCCTCAGGAGAGATGTGGAATCCCAAAGAAACATTTTTGACAAAATCCAGCATTTTCTTGAAGTTTCCTTTTCCAAGAACCTCAATACTTCTTGCGCCATCGATAACAAATCCGAGGTCAGAAGGGCACTTTCTCTGGGTCTGCAATCGAGCTGCAACTGAACATGCCGAATGGATTTTATTAGTTCGATGATTAGACAACCCCCGGCAGGCAAATTTTGCATTAGCGATAAGGTGGTTATGCGGATGAAGGTATCTGTAGAGTTGAGTCGAAGGTGCGCTAACAGTCGGTATTCCGTCTGCATGATGTGTTAGATGACACGAAGTGAAGCGAGGTGAAGTTAAGTATTTCTGACAGCTATTCCTGGTGATTTGTTAAAGTGATCGAGAGTGATGATATTGTACTCTGTTTGGATGTGTTACAAGAGGCAAGGTGAGGTGAGATGAAGGATTTCTGTTAGTCTTTTGTCGTGAATTGTGAAATGTAGCACTCTATTCTGTCTGGATGGGTTAGATGAGGCGAAGCGGAGATAGTATGTAAGGATCTCTGACAGCCTTCGTGGTTTGGCGAAACGCAATGACAGTAGGTAAATATGCGGTGATGAATTTTGATAACTTGCTGTTGTTTCAGTCAGTCTCTTTTAAAATTTTAATGTAAATTTTGTCCCTTGATATAAGCTTTCAAGCCCACAATTGAGGCTTGAAGCAATCTAAACATAGCTCCTGGTTTTGGGCAAAGCAGCTATTAAATTCACAGTCAGCTGATATTGCTTTGTTTTTAACAGTTGACATAACATTTCAAGCTAGTTTAGTATCTGGCGTTTTTTAAACGGGTCATTCATTCTACATTGAATTCACAAAACACACAAATTAAGTTCTTTCTAGGCGTTTATCCTCTCTAGGTAGGACTTGCTTCCTTGGTCTTCAACCAACAAATCGGGTTTGACCCTTACGTTGTGGATACACTCGAATCTCTAATCTTCTTTCAGGGAAGCTGTGTGCAGGATGATCAAAATGAGAAGCGAAAAACCGCTCAAACAAACATAAGCCTAAGGAGCACAGCGCATAGAGCGGTTTTCAATTGAATGTCGTAAAACCAAAAGTAAACCAATTACTCACCAATTAGACTACTCAGCCAATCTCAAACCACAGTAAAACCGCTACTGAAACCGGAAAAGTAACTGCCAGATTACTTTCGACACTCAATTGAAAACCGCTCTAAAAATTAAAGAGTTATAAGTTTTGTTATTCATGGAGCAGCTCACCTGACCGATTCGCCGACTGGCATATTCCCTTTTGAATTCTCTCCATCAGTGTGTCTGCGTCATTGAACGGGGCCAAGAAGACATGGTCTTTAGCTGGTTCAGACGCAATAACGTCGAGCTGTGTTTTGTTGACATCTCGTCCCACTCCTAGGCAGAACACCTCAATACCTCGCCTTTTTAGTTCTATCGCAGGCCGACTAACATCATCAGTCGAACTACCATCAGTCACTAGTAGCAGCACATTGTGTTTAGACGTGGGGATTGGACTAAACAAGTGCTCTTGAGCCAAGGTGAGTGCTTTCCCTATTTTTATCTCGAAGCTTGGATTACTGGCATTGTCAATAGCTTGATCCATGCTTTTTTGGTCAAGAAATCTGTTAAAGTGGACTACAGACGGCTGTGGGGACCCTCCGTAGACTACCATACCAATACTGTTACCTTCAGGAGACACGGGGAATAAGTGGGACACATGCTTTGCCAAGTCCATCATCTTTGTTGCCTGTTGCTTACCACTGCCTTCAGAAGGCGAAGAACTATCGAGAACCACTCCAAGGTGAACCTTTCCGCATCCTAAAAGTATTGCAAGTATTACTGTTGAACTGTCATGATCAAACAACTAGTATATCTAGCAAGCACCTGTTCCTCCCAAATGACAGCACACTATTACTGTGGTCAACTGGGCCTAAAAATGTTTGGTGTAGTCATAAATGAGACATGTTATACCGCGATAAGTGCTCACATCGATCACGTGGTGTATTTCCCTAGTCATGATCGAAACATGCTCAATCTGACCATTACTGAAACTCCTTCACGGGAACCCCTAACCCTGGGTTTCAATCTTGATTAGAAGAAAGATTCAACAGATTACGGTCTACAGCAAGGGAGAAGCATCGTTCCCGAAGGTCTTGTTACGGGAGATTAAATCACAGAGTAAAGGTAAAATCAAATTCAAGCTCCTGTTTTGATTTAGGGTGTAATTATAACATTCAATACGAGTGCCGATGAGCCGGATAGATTATGTAGCCATTTTTAGCTCGCGTTTGGAAATAAATAATGCAATTAAAGTCATATTTAGGGGAAACTTGTTTCTCATAAACATGTTTATTTTAAACATGTTTCGGCGAAATTGTATATGGTTACGTTAATTTGATTTGGGGTCTAAGAGTACAGTTCTGCCCGTGTTGTTATAAATGTACGTCAGTTCTTTGAATACTTGTCACCCCTTACAGCTTGAAAGTTTACTGCCAACCTAGTAAATCGTGTATAAGATTGTGTTAAAGTAAAAGTCTGAAAAAAAATTATCTTAATGTCACTTTTGGATTAAAAGGTTATTAGAATTAAATGAAGCTCGAAGAACCCAATAATCGTAGATTAAATGCAAATTCGAAAATTACTAGTTATTTATGGTGAGAAATATGCTCACCTTGTCTGTCTATTTCTTGTACTTTATTGTCATAGTTTTCCGCTGCTTTTCCAACTGCTATAACCTTTGTTGGCACTCTATAGTCAGACGGTAATTCACCCTGCCCTTTGGAGTAGCCTTCAGGGTAATTTGGCTGCCTGAAAGGTCCAAAGTTATTTTCACTCGGTGAGGGTGTGAATGCCGGATGTCCTTGAGATCCGGAGCCCGGAACTTTCTCGTGGCTCAAAGTTGCTGGCCGTTGAGTTCCTTGTAAAGTATCGTCTACTTTAGAGAACTGTTTATTTGCATGTTTGTTAGAGTAGTCTTGGCTTCCTGATTTTTCACCGGACTCATCTACGTTATCAGCACCAGTACTGATATGGGGTTTATAATGTTCTGGGAAACCAGCAGCAAAGCGATGAACCTCGGAAATCTGTATATGTTCTTGGTTGCTAGGGAACGTGTCATTCTTTTGATTTAAGTTCTGTTCTCCGTTATCAAATTTGCGATCCCCTTCGGAATCTTTTGAATAGTCGTCTGTACCTATCTCGTTTTCCTCGTCTTCACGACTTTGGTCATTTTCCTTACTTTCTTGATGTTCTACAGAAAGTCTGAATTCCTGCCCTTGGGTATCTCCATGATTCATTTCCCCCGCAGATGTGCCATAATTCTGGCTTTGTTGCTCGTTTCTAGAATCCTTCTCGGAGAGGTGATATCCATAAGAAACGAGCGATGCAGGCTTTTCTGAGGCACCATTAGCTTGGCCACCCTGTTCCCTCAATAAAAGACGCCCATCATTGTCTGGTCTTGAGGATTCTGTCGGCTGAGATTCTTCAGTGTCATTGCCTTGAGGGTAACTAGCTTGAGATTCAAACTGGTGGCTTTGCTTTTCGTTTTGGGAGTAAGGCATCCTGACATTCTCCGACTGCTCGTTACTTTGTGAATACGATAAATCGTTTCCTTGTTGCGGGTTTGAAGCTGTAGACGCGGCTTCGTTTTCAGAGGACGCCGTACTGTAATCTGAGGAAGGACCAATTTGACCGTTGTATGTCTCACATGTACATGGCACCTGTCTGTCTCGCACGATCCCCATGACATCTATGAAGCGAACAAATAAAGTAATGTTTCTTCAAGTGCAATTACCTAAGTTTAACGTGAAAGGATATAATTGTAACGTAATTTCGTTATCACAAGCCCGTGGTACGAACGAGGTAAATCTAATAGATAAATAAGGTGACACTGAAACAGCCAAGAATATACCAGGTAAGTGGAGCAGCTTATCATCGTTTTCTAGATTCATAAAAAAGCGAGTGTAAGACGAAAAATAATTATAATATAAAATTTGTAAATATTAAAACGTTAATCACGTTTTGGAACAAAAAGAGTACAATTTCATTGATAAAAGAGAGTTAAAGAGCCTGAGTAAAACGCAAATATTTTCCAAAAAAGGTTTTAAAACTGCAGTCAGGGATGGACATCAGTAATATACATTCGAATTTGTCTTGTAAAAAACAAGGTTAGCTGTACCGGAGCGTAAGTCAAACAAGCAGCTATCAAGAGGATGATGTTGAGGTATTGGTTAAACAACCGTGGCGATTTTGGGAATCCAATTCAACAGAGATCAATTTCGAGGTTTCCTTGAAACATGTACATAAAACTTTCCCGGAAAGAAAGACAAGGATGTAAAGACAATGAGAAAGCCAGAAATAGAAAAGGGAGAAGTACAGAGAAATATATGAAAAATAGAGACAACCTTGGAACAAAGCTTGTTTTGGAACTTTTTTGCAAGATGTAACTAAACTACTTGGGCGCCAACATGCTCTGATGGTTCACGATATAGTAGGTAAAGTACAAATTGACACAATTAAACCGGCGTTTTCTTCCCCACCATGACTACCTGTCTTCTAAGGCTTCCTACCTCCACAAACTCCTTGAATGATTTCATCCATAGCGTTTGGCAATGTGTCTAAGAATGCGGTAAACACGTGCTCGGACTTGGGTTCCGAAGCAACATTTATCAGCTCCCTGACATTGGCTTGCTTTCCTAAGCCGATAGCTGTAACCTTAACCCCAGAATCTCGCAGCTCCTCTCCAGGTGTTACCACGTCATCAGCTGATTCTCCACTGGAGAACAATATAAGGGCCCTTGGGGCATCTTGACGACCGGAAACAGCAAACAGAGATGCCTTCATTTGCAGAAGAGCATTTCCTGTGTAGGCCTTACCTCCAATATAGGGAGCAATATTTACAGCATCATCAAGCTGTTTGAAGTCGCTAAGGCCCTTGAGATCAAGAGCTGTCTTGACACTATCACCATAAGCCATAAGTCCAACATGAATGTTGCTTTTGTCAAAACCACGCGAAAATATTTTGATAAATTCAAGGACACGGGCATAATATGGCTGAGGAATGTTAGCTGAGCCGTCAACAAGAAAGGCGACGTCTGCTTTGGCCGAACATTCTGTAGATAAATTAAGAGTGAGGAAAGTAATCAAATAGATTTATCAGCTATTCTGTATGTCTCGATCGAGACGGGTTAATCTTTGAAATGTAAACGCTATAAATATTATTACATAATTCTCTCTAATCAATACGAAAGAGAAATCACATTTATCATTAAACACATTCGATATACCATTGAAAAAGAAAAACCTTCTAAAGGACGGTAGAAATCCTCTGGGGAAAGTGGAATAAATTGTTGTGATAGCACGATTGCATGGTATGACTCATACCATCCAATCGTGCTCTTTCATACCTTTTTGAAAAAAGTATGAAATATACCCTTGAGCATTAAGAACCAGTCAGAAGTAGATTTGAGAAACGAAATTGGGCTCCTACCGTACCTTTCTTTGGACATAAGCAGTCTTCAGTTGGCTCTGTATTATAGTAGTCAGATGTAAGATGAGCTTCACCATTATCCCTATCCCGAGAACGTCTGTTGCTTCCTAAACTTGAATTCGATTCTTGTTTCACCTCATCCTGAGTGTGTTCGATTTTTTCTTCGCTGCCCACCCTAATGGATCCTCCTGTATAAGCTTGTGTCATGCTCGTGTCATCATACTCAGCTCCCATGTTTCCATAAGACCCTGCTTGGCCGTCAGAGTTAACTTGTTGTAAAATATTTTGATCGTCATTATGAGCGAGGTCACTTATTCCTTGCATGGCCTCATTATCGTACACAGGTCTTGACTGTTGACTTGCATCCGGCATGGGTTGAGTTTCCTCACTGGGACTTTCCAGAACGTCCCCGTTTCCTGGACCATAATCGTCTCCGGCAGCACCATTAGGTTGATTTTGCATTTCAGTTTCTTCTCCAGGGCCTTGGAACTCTTCCCCATTGGCTTGTCCAAACTCTGTCCCGCTTAAAGTACCCGCTTTGGTTAGGTCCACCATGGGCACTGGCTCACCTTCTTCCAGTGGCTGCCCTTGGTCAGATTCCGATTTTTCATTAGTATTACCTTCCGTTGTTTGATGCAATTTATTTCCCTCAGCCGTGGGAGTAAGCTTACTCAACGCGTGTTCCAGTTGAGGGTATTTCTGTTGTAGTGTGGGTCCACCATCATCCTCCTTTTTTGGGTTAGTTTTCACTTGTTGCGAATTCATTTCAATCGTTGGCTTTTCTTTGCTCATTGATAGAGCACTTCCTTTCATGGAGGAAAGACTGTTGGAATTATCAACTTGTTCTCCATGCTGAGATATTGGGCCATGTAGCTTATTCGATATCTGCGAAGCCTCTCCAGGTTTCGTTCCCTGTTCTTGACTTTGTTTGTCAGATAACTTCGTTTGAGCCACCCCTTCGACCTCTTTCATAGCCTTCACCTTGGAATTTGGTACCATTGGGTTTTGCTGCAAAGCTGTAACCAACGGTTCCTTCATTTCTTGGCCCTTTGAATAATCCGCTTTGCCGGAAGGTGTCGCAGTCTGTTCGTCTTTTGGTGAACTTTGTAATGAGCTTGACGAACCTTCAGCTCTTGCAGCTGACACGTGGCTTGAATCAGTAACATCATTTTCTAAATGTTCTTTATACGTTGCTGGTGATTTGTTATGGTCTTCATCCTCTCGGTGATTCCCCATTTTCCCGTAGTCGCTAAAATGTGTAGGTGCATTCTTCGCATTGAGTTTTGCTTCTATTCCCTTGTTATTGCCCAAAATATTATCTGAATAATGCTGAGAAAATTTGTAATCTTGATTGTCATCCCCTGCTTCATTTTGTTTCATAATGTCAGGCTTCATTGCGTTTAATGGCGTGCCAATTAAGGTGATATATTTGGAGTTCTGTCCCTTTTCTGTTGCAGTCATTTTATTTGAATTAATATGATTAGTTTCACCCTTAGTAGGTGATACCATCAATCTTTCATCCGATCTGCCGTCACTTTGTTTTAAAGCTTCTCCCAGTTTCTTATATTCTCCGCTAACAGAGTTATCGTTGTTTGAGAGCTCCTTTGTTTTGTGAGGCTGGAAGGATCCTTCAACCAGTCCCATCTGTTTTCCTGGAGGACTACCTACAGAAGCTGAGGAAGGGGAGTAGATGCTGCTGACATCTTTCCACGATGCAGCGCCTTGAACGGCAGGCTTCGAGCTCTCGCTCAAAACCTCCGGGTTTCCTTTCGGGTCCGTTAAAGGTAACGGTTTTCTAGAAAGTGGTGTCGGCTGTTTGAAGGCGTTACCTGCAACTGCAGTGTTCGTGCTGGGGATTCCAGGAGAGTTAGTCGTATCTTTGCTTTTGGAATTCTCTGAACCATGTGTAGGGTAGGGTACTAATTTTTGAAACGCCGCAACCTGTTTGAAATTTTTGATGTCTTCACGAGACATTGGAATGTATTTTCCTTCCACTTTGTTAGCATTACCATTGTCGTTGAAGCTGTTCTGTTGCATCGCACCATGGAGATTCTTGGTATATTGTACATCTGTGGCATATTTGTCTTGGTTACCGTGAAAAGTTTGTCCACCTTGTTTTGGTGGGAGTGGGCTATTACCAGCGCCTTCAAGTTGACGTACCTGACCTCCATTCGAAAATCGTGCACTGTGCGATTCTGGGGTCCCAACTGCAAATTTGCCTGGCAAAAAATGACAAAAGAGCTAGTTTACAGAAGCAACCTGATCATGAAAATCAACTCTGTGTATTGCTATTATGTGGTAGAAGGGGATACGTGATGAGCTCTAATGAAACATCCTCAATCGCTTTAATTCAGACATCTTTTAAAAAAAAATTTCCATTTAACGAAATATTTGGGCTGCAATTTTCTGTTTGTAAGAGCTTGTTCAAAAAGAGTTCACTCTCCTTTTGCTTCCGTTCCCTCATTGGTCCTGTTCCCCAATAGAATCTACGGTGTCCTTCGATACTCTTTGTAATCCTGGCAGTCTTCAAAATTCCTGGGAGTCAAAATCCCAGTTCTTTCTTGTAATTGATATAGGGCGTGCTGAAAACAAACTCGACAGTGGTTAGCTGTCAATAACTGTAATGGTTAACCCCGGAGGAATACTCCCTTATATGGGTTATATAGGTATGTGCGGCCCCAAAGGGTAAGGTTTTTCAGTCGTTTTGGTCATGAATAGGGTATCGACTTTGGTCATTTTGGTCTCAAATAGGGTATGGTTTTTTCACGGTAGTCTTGAATTGGGTATGTTTTTTTAGAAGAAGCTACTTTTTCATCATTATCGACTAGACAATCATCAAAAGTCCTTCATAAATTATGTTTAGGGCAACTGTGCTAGCCGCAACGGTCATAAATAGGGTGCTGCATTTTTGGTCACGTCATAAATAGGGTTGGGGAAAATTGCAGTTTTTGGTCATAAATAGGGTAAGGGTTTTGGGAAACGGGCCGCACACCCGCACCCAATTTTTCCGTGAGTACCCCCGGGGTGGTTAACCCTTACAAATACCCATATCCCACATTCACTATTAACCGTAGTGCCATTTCGCCATTTCGCTATTCCGTTTTCAAAAACGCGCGTTGACATATATTTAATCATCAATACTGAGTTGTCGACTGGATATGCACAAGATATTTTTGTCCCTTTTCTATAATGGACTCGGAGAAACGACGAGTATGTTATCTCAGGCGGCTCTTCATTTCCTGTCGTTCGCGTCTATTGACCATGTTCAACACGTAACATACTGCTTGCAATTACTTCAAATTGTCGTTCATACTTTAGTAATTTGCAATTCTGCTTCTATATAACTGATTATGCTGGTTCTTACCACTACATAATTTGACGTTGCAATCTTGACTCTCTACACTGGGGCCCAGGCTTCTACAATCTCTTCCACCATTGGAAGGAAGTGGATTTGAACATTTTCGCATTCGCCTTCTAACACCTCCACTGCATGTTTTACTGCATTGAGTCCATGGAGACCACTCACTGTAATCACCGTTTATAGTTTTTTCCGGTTCCACAAAACTGTAAATATAAAGTGAGTTTGAGATTTTAACATAATGTGCTTATCTCTATATATAGTTCTCAGGAGTAATCAACATTAATAGCGTTTAGGTAAATATTGGAACTCAAAGAAAGGTAGATTATCGCAGGTTTAAAATCACACTGTCTGACGTTACCAGCATTGATTAAAAACCATGCAACAAATGTCCTAAAATATAGGTTGTTTATGAAAATTTGTGTTGCTTAATATTCAGTATTTTGTTCAAGCATGAAAGAGTTGTCTCGCAGGACGTTTTACCGATACACTTGTATACTCCAGGGACCACCTTTACCGTCACCTGACAAAAATAAAAGAGAGAAGTAAGGTAGAAAGAGTTCCTTCACATAGTTATAAAACAGAAAAACTGAAAACATAAGCGCACATATGATTGCTTTCGACAGCCAATTGAAAACTTCTAGTAGTTATTAGTAAGGGAAGCGGTGATTGGGGATAGAGCTGTCATGAAAATGTCGTAGTTTCGTGCCTCGCACCCAGAGTTACTCGTGATTTGAGATGTGTCAGTTCTTGTTCCATTTTGTTTCCGCCCATTACAGGAAATATAAACAACTATACGATTCTATCTGGAAAGAAATGCACCTTAGGTATTATATATGGTCCTTTTTACCATGGTGCCACCCTTAGCAACTGTTACTTTGTTATTTATTTCGTTGCACATACCTTTACAGTCCTTGGAAGGTCCATACTTGCGATAGCGTTTCTCTCCATCAGCACTGGCGAAACACTGGCCTCCATTTTCGATGCCAAATACCTTGAGTCCCTTATCCCCTGCTGCTCGTGCGCACTTAAAAAGAGCGTGACTCCTTCCTTTATAATTAGGATCCATCAACAAGTAGTGATCTCCTTCTAAGGATGGAAGGCCTCGTGCCCATGCATCTCGCCAACAACCCAGGCTTTCAAACCCTGTGGAGGGAGGTTTTTTATAAATCCTTAAGTATTATTTCTTAGAGGTTCTAGATTATAGATGAAAGCAGTTACGAGGTTACAATGACGTTACTTTGCTCAGCCCTCAAATGGTTTAAAAAAGGTTAAGTAACCTGTCTACCCAATCAGAGAAAATGTGTAATTAGCAATCTAATCAACCGAACCGAGAGTTATAAGTCTCAGAGGCGTGTTCGCACGCTTTAAGATAGTTTGCATGGTTTTTCGTTCAGTTCTGACTGTTTTATTGGGTAAGTCAAGTTTATTGTAGCCAAGAACTTGATTGATTATTCTTTATATCAAGGGACCGTAAAAATATGTACTCTAAAATCAATCCAGTTCTGCGTGTAATATGGTTTCCATTATTAGCGAGCGGTCATTTGTTGTCTAGGATGCAGCTCACAGCATTCATGTTAACGAATTTGTATCTTCTACGTCTTGTGTGAGGAGGTGCTCAATTAGCCGTACTGTCTTACCTAGATTCATTTATGTACCAGCTGAATTAGGTATTGTATAATACAAATTGTAATAGTAGAGATAACATTTAGGTTCACCTACTTTGGCCATTGACTTCAAGTTCTCCCGTTATTTGCTGTCTTTTTTCCAATTTTGCAAACTCTTTATCTTCTTCAGTTGTCGCTTGCCCTTAAAAGTAAAATTGCACGTAATAAGATTGAAGTAGCTTGAACGGAATTTATCGAACTGATAACGTATTATAGTCCATGAGCCAAGGCCAAAAAAATACATTGAATACATTGGACTAATAGACCATAGCAACAGAAAAACGTTGCGAGAGATACCGAACGAACCTGGAATATTGCAAACGCAACAGACCTGCACTCGCCCTTTCTCTACAATACTCTTTTTCGCAGTTTATATTTAAATTCGCTCTTTTTACGCCATTTTAGCAACAGCAGACCATTTCACTTAAAGTTAGTTCAGTAAAATAGCAAAACAAACAATGCTCATTACGAAAATGTGACTGACAATCTACAGTTTAAATGCATTTCAAAAGGATTTCTTTCTGTAGACCAAGGTACAGCCACCAAAATATACCAGCATGAAGCGGATTCTACTGTGAAATGAACTCCCACTAAAATATAGAGATATAGTAAAATATGTCGGCCATTATTAAATCTTCGATTCTGATTCCATCTTTCCCACTTTGAGCACTTCATAAAGGTAGTTGACCTAAACACAAGAAATTACTTCTTTAATAAACGCATTTCAGTAGGACATATTTCATTTTCACATCTACTGCCTAATTACCTTTGTCGATTTTGTTGATGTACCTGCCATCCACTTTGTTCCATATCACATTTGCCAAGAGAAAAACAATGACCCACATGTTGAACTGTGTTTGCCCCAACAAACTTTGATATTTCTCTTCTTACGGCTTGGAACGGTCCAGGCAAATCTCGGTTCACTAACATTTGCCCCAGAAAAGACAAAAACACAAACATCAGTAGCTGAGGAAGGATATTGAAGGAAAACTTAGTCTACCACCTAAAAACGAATGATGTAACTCGTACCACTTTAGGCCAAGAGAGATCTGGCTGGTTCCGGTAAAACAAAAACAATGAAAACAAAAACGTCTGTAACTGTTTTGTTTTCGAAGGGACCGGCTCAAGAAATGTGAATATCGTTACCTTAAATGGCAAAGGGAGGCATTCTGATATTTGTCAATGTCCGTAAATCGCTTTTTAGCACGACTTAACCAAGAGGAAATTCATAAATTTCAGAGTCCTTGATGACAAATGATCAAGAACAAATTTGTCTCGTGAATTTTTCATAAAGAAATTCTTAAAAATTAATAGCTCGTAACCTAACAACCGTAAAAGGAGACCATAAACTCTATTTCCCCTCTTAAAAATTTACGAAAGGCAAATACGCCGGGATAAACAAAGAAACGGCTTCTTAGCCGGGCAGAAAATCATTGTCAAAGGACCAGAAGGCGACATTAGAAAATCTATGTTGTGAAGAAACCTGGGTAACTTTTTCTTTTAGGACAAAGGAGTGATTTACTCAACTACACCATTTCTGGTTTTCGTGCAAAGTTCAACACCTTAATTTCGAACTAACTTTTTTGTGCCATATCAATAGATTGTCCTGTACGCAGGCACTGAGAGTAAAGATTGTCGTGAACATTAAGGGAAGATCACATCAATGATTTTTGATCATTTCTTAACTAACTTTGTGAGTGTTGCATAGCAAAGTACTGGTGGAGAAAAATACGTTAAAGACGCGGTAGATTGGCAATAGCTGGTGATACGGGTAACAGCAGTTCCGAATTGTTGAGCCCAATGAGAAACGGTGACCCGTAACATCTCAGTCCATAGACACGTGACTTTTAGCTGTTAAACAAACTTATCTTCTTGTTTTGTAACAGAACCAAACCGCCAAAATCGACCCGCTAAAAGAATAAAAGTTTTTAACCCCGAACCAGTTTTACGTTTGCAGTTTGTTCGTTATGTTTCGTTTGTATAGTATCTTAGTGATTGTTTGGAAAAAATAAGAATGCTGTAATTTTGGGAGAGGTTTTCGCTTTAGTTTATTGTAATAACAAATAGACGGGGTTGATCAAATCCATCACAGCAAATCGACTAGGTAACGATTATGGTCGATCCTCGTGTGGGTTCACATTTTATCCGCCTTTGGGCAATGTGGAATTAACATATCACTTACCTGGTCATACCCCTGTATTGAATTCCATCACAAAATCTTAAGTCGACGTTTTTAAACCACCCCAAGCATGTAATCATGTTTCACAGTTGACATTTTCTTTTGGGGCTAGCCTCAAGTGTCAACTGTCCTTTTTTAACATCGATGTTCATTATGTTCCCGATCATGTGCTCTGGTTTGGGAGCAAAGGGAAATGGTTGCCCAATCGGAAGTAGGTAAGCTCTCGTTTACAGCATGCTGGAAATTCTGTCAGTTGCGGCAGGAATCCTAACAAATTAGAATACAAGTTGGGGAATATACACAACTAGTGATGACGTTTCAATGCTGCAAATGTTAATACAATCCTCGGACTCTTGCTTCCCTTCCTTAAAAAGGGTGGTGGGATAAGAGAGTTTAGGGACCTTACTGGACTATGGTAATACAATCAATCAATCAATCAATCAATCAATCAATAATTTTTTTTCTTAATTTACACATTACAGTTGGACTGGCCCGCGGATACTTGTGCTAATCTGGCCGGGCCAGTCTATCAATAGTTACAAATGTTGTTTTTTACCAATAAATAGAAAAATAGAAAGTTAGGAAAAAAAGTCAATAAAATAATAAAAAGAAAACGAATGAAAAGAATGATAAAAGAAGTGAGGGGTTATAATACATGATATGATACTACGAACTGTAACAGATGTAGCCAGCTGCTCGAGATAAAAAGTGTGGTCCTGCGTGGTGGTCATAGAGTCTCGGCGAACAAAGAGAACGATGGGAAAGAATATTTTTCTGAAGAATACAGGAAGTCTCTTTTGGAACAGGCTTGGAAGCATTTTGTTTGTGTCCATGACAAACGTTGCGTGTTCGGTTAAACAGGGAAACCTTCTTGGGAAATCTACGGACTTGGCCATCGTATTTATAGCTCTCATGTTCTTATAACCCAGTTTGGTTAGTATGAACGGTGAATCTTTCCAGCTCTTTGAGTCAAGGTCAAGGTCAAGACCGGACAATCTCGGTTAATAAGATATTTATTATCTATTCAAAATAAGGTCAACCAAAATTTATAGAATAGTATGAAAGTACAAAATCAAAAGGGCATCACAGACGAAAAACCTGGGCAAAATAGGTCATAAACCTATTGCATACTTGCAATGGTCACAGCCATTTTGTTCAAGAACGTGTGATTCAACAGATTACGTTATTGTAAGTAACTTTGCTCTATTAACTTTCACAGAATTTCTTCGAGATGTATTTCTTCCAGATGTGTAATCCATTGCAGCTCACTCGCCAGCTGCTCTTAATTTTTTTCCTGCTTTCTTCTCTTTAGTTCATCGGAGATGAATGTTATGAGTTGATCTTCGGCCGCTCTTTGTACATTATCACTATAATGCACGTGATCTAATGTACCGTTAGGATATGAGGCGGTCATGGGATACACGTCCAGCACAGGGATACGAGCTTTACACATAGCACTGACTGCATACTTATGGTACAACTCCAGTCTCTAAGGGAGTGGAGCAACAGGAAAGGTTAGTATTTGGTTTTAAAGATTTCTTCCGTGATTCCATGAAAAGTAAACAGAACCGTCAACAGCTTTGCTGTTTCTAGTGTAAAGTATGAAGCTGCTTATAGTTCACCACTCAATTTTCTCCGATTCTTATTGGTTTTAATTGGTTTCCGGACGCAATAGTATTCATCGGTGGAGAGACACTATCTACCCATAGTGTCCGTCCGAGAAAAATACCCGCATGAATAGTACTCGTCCGTGAAAAGTTTTCACGCTGTACCCAAATTCAGGCTGTGCGCATGAATAAATATTTGATTGATCCGCGTTCAGTGGGTTTTGTCTGCCGTTTTCCTTTTCAAATTTTGCATTGCGATTTCACGCCTTTCATCTAAAAAAGCTGAAAGTAATTTAATATGATTTTTGAACTAGAGCGGGAAAACATTTAGCGTGGTGAACAATGAAGACATTAGTAACGCTGTGCATGGACACCGTATAAACAATAGAGTGTTTCTGTGGAGGAACTATCGGCTGATAGCTACCCCGCTGAAATTTGATGTTCTCGAAACAAATATTTGCCCAAGAAGAAGCCTCGAGGGCAAATACGCTAGTTTTAAGAACATCAAAGTTAGAAGGAGGAACTATCAGACCGATAAACACTCTATTGCATTCTAATTTTATGGGATGCCTTATATCATTATTATACCTGATGAGTATGGAATCTCCAGTGAGTTAAGTTTGTAGGAAGTTCTGCATACATTTTATGAACATTCTCTTTTTCTATGGACGTTGTTGTTTTCCAAATAGGAATTGCCATGTCTCCGTTCTTCTCAATAGTCTTGCTCTTTAAAAGTTTCACAATATTATCTATGAGGCGTCTGTAGGTTGTAAAATTTAGCGATATGGAGAAATGGACTCCGAGGTTGAAGAGAAATACACTGTTGTGGGTCGTCATATCCGGAGAGTCAAGAATGTCAGCCATGTGTTGGAGGACAATGGTCTCGTTGAAGTCGTTTGGCTCAAACTTTGTTTTTGCTTCTTGTTCGCTTGTCAGCTGAGAAGTTAACGAAAAGAAAGATATTTAGTCTGCTCAAAATTGTTTCTTTTTCCCTTTGCAAGTAAAAGAAAAATATTGAGCAGAACAACAGCTATGAAGAAATATGACAGAGTTTTAACAAAGACATTTTCCACTCAGACTGGGAGAAGATTCCTTTATTTCATTTTCTACGTGTTTCTGTCGAATTACAGAAACAGTTGTGGAGCTTTGGAAAGTTTGAAATCTGGAAGGTGAGGAGAGAATGTGCAGGAAAACCCTATTGGCACCCCATCCAAACTTCAACTTAAAATCGAGGAAAAGCGAGGAAAGCTAAACGGAAAAGTGAGATAATAAAATACTAAGAGATGTTTTAGCTCCATAATGATAAACCAATTAAATGTTTCGAAAATTGGTTGATTGAAAATAACCTGTTGGTCTTCTCATTGGCTGTCCAATCTTCTGCAAGTTTCTCGTTATGGACAAAAGAGATAAGTTAAGACAGTACTAACAGATATGCATATAACCATACCTCGTATACCCACATATAAGAGCTTGTGCACTTTTGAAAGTGCTTTTTACATATTCCTCGCGATTGAAGTGATTTTAAGAAACGTTGAGAGACAGAATCACCATAAATCCACAGTGTATCTGCCGGTGCAACTTGCCTCCCTTCAACTATCGTTGAATTGGAACCTGATTAAAAAAGGAAAGGAAACATTCTCTGAAACGAGTTTTTGACAGGTATTGATTTATTGACAACCACTCTAACAAGATATGTCATGGTGTCATTGTTTAAAAACTTCTGTAAACCAAACTTTATTCATTCTTCTGTAACTTAACTGTTGAAAAAAGAATTGTAATTAAACAAATAAAGGCAAAAAAAGAAAAAAAAGATATGTCTATGGGTCAGACGGGGTTTGAGTGTTGTGGAGTAGAGACTGATTGAGGAAAGTGAAAGTGAGGGGAGGGGAGAAGGGAAGGTTGGAGAGGAAGCCTTGCAACTTAAAAGAGCTGTACTTTGTTAAATTCTGCAGGCTTGTAGCTTGAAACATAATTAATTATTTGTGTTTATTTGTGTTGATTCATGATTACCTCAACTATGTATTAACTGGATTCTCATCAATATTAATATCAGTAACTGTTTAAAACGAGTCGGCTTTAACCACATTTATGGCCCTAGACGAAGCCTGCAAAAAATTATCTTGTGTCCTTCAAGGCTTGTTGTTAAAATGAGAAGTAATATCTTACCCTGTGCATAAGGCCGCCAAACACCGCTGATCCATCTACCAAATCCATTCTGTAGAAGGTTGCACGAAACACCACAATTCATTGCTGTGTTCGCTGCATGGGAATCATTAGATGCAAATTTGAAAAGTGCAAACTGTGTTGAAGTTGGCCTATTATTAATGTTAACACAGAAATAACTTAATATTTCGCAGAAAATCTACCATAAGGTGAAGAAATAAAGTTTAGTTTAGTCAAAGGTGTGTTTCAATGTCTCTGTCTATCTACTAATCTGCTCACCATTAACCTTTTCATCTTCAACAATGAATACATCTGTATTATATACCAAATAAAAAAAAACAACAACAAAACATTCCAACTTTAACTGTTTAGCAGCCGTACCTAGAGAAGATTGTGTCAAAGAAGCATCAGTGATGAGGTCTCCATTTTGTTGTACTGAGAAAGTGAAGGTCGATTGCCCTCCAAGAGATTCCAAGATAGAGTCATCACCGATGTATCCCAAGATTCCGTCAGGCTGATATTTGCCTTGGATTGTTCCTATTCAGTAAGCACAATCTGTTAATTTCCAGGCGTATTAAAAGCGTTCCGAATTCTAACTGATGACCTGTATTCCACCCAAACATAGTTGTGTTTCTCAACGAGTTCATTTGGAAGAAAGGCGACAATTTTCTTCCCCGTCCTTTTCATGAATTTTCGCACGGAACACTCTAACAACACAAACCAAGCCGAGTAAAGTATTGGTCTTGTTTAAGTTTTGATTTTAATTTCGGTTTTCAATCCTGATGCTACCAGTAGAGTTGTTAATTTCCCCTGACTATGTGATGAAGAAAGTCCATCATTTGTCCTCCGCCTTCCCTAACGTTTCTTAGGTTATTTCATTCTCTTGGGTGAAGAGGGACACGAGTTATGAGAGTAAAAAATATATCTTATAGAGTCCAGACCTCTAATGAACCAATCCACTGGTGGTTCTCGCAGACCATCACACAGAGTAAAATCCAGTGTTATCTGAGCAGTGTAGGTACCAGGCTCCATTACCAAGAACGCCACTTCGTACATTCCATTGTTGTGGTCCCATACTTGCGGCGCGAGTGATGCCGGGCCTTGTCTGATGTAGATTCGCCAAGCGTCTCCACCGGAGGTTTTAATGCGACCATTTTTTGTGACGGATTGAATATAGAAACGACTGAAGTGACCTAATAAATAAATTGTAGATACGTGTTTTAAAATATATTCCGACAGCAATGCATATTTTGAGTTGTTAGCTATAGGTTAGCTGGTTGCAGCTATTGGCAGACTTGTCCAGCATCAGGAACCCATCACTAGGAGCATGCAACTCTCATAGTAAGCCTATGTCGCAGCATTTTTACAGCCCGGTCTATTTTTAGGCTGCAGAGCAGGTATGAGATATTTCATTCTCTTTACTTACCTGCTGGCAGTATCTCCCAACCTTTAATAAAACTTCTCCTCGCATCAGTCCTCCTGTCCGAGTTAACTTGTCTTTGGTTCCAGGCTACTTGACCCTCGCAAGGCTTGGCCATTATTTCCCAGTCTACGCGCCATCTATGCATTCTACACCACTGTTTGTGGAAATCCCTTATGATAGTTTCTTTAACTCCACATATGGGTTTCACGTTCGTACCCAAATAATATAATCTCCACGTGATATGCAGTGTTGTTATGGCAACTCCAAGGAGAAGGATGTTGACCAGGCGTGGACAGAAGATTCGATGAGCTCGGCATCCCATTCCTAGACAACGAATTAAAAGTACGACATTCTTTTCAAACAAGGCAAAAATGACTGTAGTACTGCGTAGTTTTGTAATTGCAATCAACATTTTGCCGTGAGATAAGTGAGACATGATTCGTACTGATGCCACACTGTTTGTGTATTTATTGAACACTAAATTCTGGCATCGGGTTTTACGTGACGGCAATTCATTGAGTTTTCTACAGTAGTTTAATTTGAATAAGTATACATTTCACAAGTGAATAGTGCTTTCGCGCATTCTGACTGGCTGGCTCACAGGTGAATAGCACGTACTATTTTTAGCCTTCAACGGATCTTTTAGGGTGGCACTCGAAGAAATTGCAAAAAAATGTCATTTCAGTTAGTGTTATCTTTTTAGGGCTGATTAAAGCCTGGACTGTCTGGCCGGGTTCGGTGGTTTATGATTTCATTCAGAGCGTTGCAGGTTCGGTGACCGCTAATCGAAAACGTGCGGGCTCTGGGAACGAGACTTCTTTTGAGAGAACTGACTCAACATGCCAAATGCTGTATATAACGAACAAGGTACAGTTCTTACAAGAACAAACTAGCCATAGGATTTTTGTTGAAGTATTAACCTTCAGCGCAGGAGTTTAACTGAGTATCTGAAATAAACCTAAACAAGAAAAGAAATGGCCAAAAGGTTTTACTCCAACGTTCTGTTTCGGCTTTGATATCCATGCCGTCAGAACAGCTGCAGACAAACGGTTAAAAATATAAGTGGTTAAGGACCAAATAAATTTTTGCTGACATCTTTTTCACCGCTCGCATCCCCTCAAGCGACACTAGAATATAGTTTGTATCGACGAAGCTACAAATAAGAACAACTCGCCGTTGAACTTCGCGCATTTAAAGGGATTTTGCATTTTGGACCGCGTTAGTTCGCGTTGTTCGAAATCCGGTTAACGCTTACCAAGAATCAAGAGTTAACCAAAATATTAATCTCATAATTCTTGTGCAAAAATGCTTTTCACTGCATATTTCTTGTGTAGTTTGAGATTATTCAAATTCAGAACTGAAGGCAAGACAAAATAAACAGATGACCCTCACCGCAAGGTTACAAAACTCAAATCAAAATTTCGCTTATCCTGGGTTACCTTAATGGGGCTTTGAATAACTCGGCTGATAATTACAAAGCAATCTCAACAAGGAATTTAAAAGAAAAAAACTCACATCAATCTTGGTAAAGATCCACCGGATGGAATAGAATCAGTCGTTATTGCACTTTGCAAATAAACAGATTTTGTGGAAAAGTGTGTTGTTGTTCTTAGTTGTTGCTAGGAAACCAAACTGCCTCAAGAAACCTTTGCTAAACTCTGCAAGGAGAATTACCATACGCATGCCTGCGGAATAAAACTTTGTGATTAAAAGAACAAAATGAAGCAGAATTTTGATGGAAGGAAGGTAAAAATTTCACTACAAAAGTTGTAAAAATTTCAAATTTCGGAAAATATTTTAGAGTTGTGTTTCCGCACTTTTGACAATTTAGTGAGTTTGTCAATTTTGATGAATCAACATTCCTACTTGTTAGTTCACAGTTGCTTAGTAAAACGGAAAGACAAAAAGCTCAGGTTTAAAAAATTCACCTTACTATTATGTACATTTAAATAAATAAATGGTCCAGAAAAGTCACTAATAAAACAAAAGTTCTTTGTAAATTATCTTCAGTTTCTGTATTACACGCCAGCAGCCAGTTATTAGAAATCGAGCAATTGCCTTGCAATTAAAGTACCGTGCTATTAGCGTACCAATCAGGATATACAACACAATACACACCGCCTACATCTGGAAGCGCATAGATAGAAGCCCAAAATCTCCGTACAGGCCAAGGAATAATTTCTATTCCCCTTGCATAAAACTTGTGAAACCAATAATCGAAAGTTTTGTTTTCTACTCAAATCCTCTAAAACGAAATTTTTTTCATTAAAAATAGTTGCCTTTGCACTTTGGTCGGCAGACCTGCACAAAATGGTAAACGTATGTACGCATTCTTATTAGGACCGGTAAAAATGCATTTTGTTTTAAAGAAGAGCTGCAGTGTGGGTGGAGAGAGGCGGTGGCGGGGGGAGGGAGAGGAGGGGGGGGGGGAACGGAGGGAGCCCTAAGGTGACAATGCAGGCGATATTAGTCATCCATTTTTTTTGGGGGGGGGGTGGGGAGAAATGGCGGATTAATTCAATTTAACCTGTTCTGTTTCAATTTTTTCACAGTTGTCGATTTTATGGTACCTCTTAGGATAGCTTTACATTGGAGGAAGTAAATGAATAAGACTTTAATGTTTTCACGATATGAAATTTGAATAGCCTTCTTTGTAGAACTTACCTTATTGTACCCATAACAGTTTGAAATAGCTTACGAGAAAATCTTCATCTTGATGCGCTGTGTTATCAGTTTAACAAATTGACGTCAGTTTTTTATGCGTCTGTCCTCTTATTGATGATAAATTACGTCATAACATTGTCAAAGTGGCTGTGGAACCACGAGCCGCAGGCGAGTGGTTCCGCAGTAAACTTTGACAATGTCATGACGAAATTTATCATCAATAAGAAGACAGACGCATAAAAAAATGATGTCAATTTGTTTTTTACAATATCAAGACCCCAAACTGGTCAATTGCCGTTAATGAATGAGTGGAAAAGACGCGTAAACTTGCCGTAAACAAAGATACGTGAACTTTATTCAAAATGACGCGAACATTGTCAATAGCTTTTCTCGCTCTTTGATTGGCTGCTTAAAAAAGTCCATAAAAACTCATGGTTAAAAAGTTGACAGTTTGACAGCTGAAAGTTGAACTTGAAAGCTTGCATAAATTAAAATTTTATCCGTCTATACTCTTATTGATGATAAAAATGAGCCAATCAGCGGGCGAGAAATTAGACAGTTACTGTAAAATAAATTTTTGACAATTGTTCAGCTGCCTGATGAGCAAAAAAGAAAGTTCAATTCATCAGATCTTAGCTATCAGGTTAAAAAAGAAAACGAAACAAAACTACAACAACAACAACAACAACAACAACAACAACAGCACTGAACAACAATAAACACAAAAGAATAACGAAACAAAACAACGGCATTTGTCAACTACAGGTAATATGTGAACCAATATACCTTGAGCGGTTTGTTGCCCCATTTCAGACCATATGAGTGATACTCTTGAGAATTCTTCCTTTTAAATTTTCAAACAGTAATGTGTATATGAATGAATAATTTTTAGATGGATAAAAGAATAATTCTCTAGAGAATATGACATGGTCTGTAATGGGAAAACAAACTGCCCAAGCTAAAGAGGTCTATTCTCAACTATGTTTCAATGGATTGAAACTCAATCAGTGATTGCGTTGAATTTGGATCGATCTCTTTGATATTGAGGGCCGAGTTGAAACTGAAATCCTTCGTCGAAAGTTTATTAATTGCCGACCAAGTTAATAGTATTGTAGGGTCACATTTTGATCATAAGCAAAATAACAACCTACTCTAAAAGAGTGAAAAAAGGTTGGTGAAAGATTGTTACCTGTGCTGCGATTGGCGCTCGAGATTAACCGCTGTTTTCAGCGGGAAAATTGTGTTCTTTATGCCATATAATAATTCGTTTATTGAACAAAGCTTGTTGCGTATTTAGGGACCTCCGGTAACATTCATTCATGGGTAACTTTGTTTCGTTACCATTTAATGTGGTCTTTTACACGATTGAGATGAACAAATTATAACAATAATCATTTGTCAACGACATGAGCCCTTTTGATGAGTATGTCATTATGGTCTTAGAGCCAATGTCGAGGCAAAATATTGTTTACATAGAAAGACGAAGAAAACAAAACAAAAAAACCCCACGCTTGGTCGATAATCCGTATCTATCATAATTAGATGCAAAATGAAAAAAATCTATAGTTTTTTTATGCAAGAATCGATTGCTCATACAGAGTGACTATTGACGATCCAAATGGATTTTTTTGTGGCTCTGATGAGGGTAGCTTACAGTTGGAAAAGAAAGCGAAGTCGGTCGTACATTTCAGTGTTGAGTATGACTTTTCTTGCGGGGTTTTTATATTTTGCCGCGGGGCCAGTTTTTGTCGACCAAGCAAGACTTGAGAGAGAACTGAAAGTCAATAACATCGCCTTTGTCATGCAGCTGAAAGCGGCCAACAATGGATATCTTTACGCTTATAGATTCAAACACTGCATAGCATCCATTTGTAAACACTCCAGTATTGGTCTCACAGTTCACATCTTTGCTAATTCTTTTGGTAAAAGCCAGTCGTCGAAAATTCTTGAAGTACTAGCTGCTAATTGCGTAAATGGCTTCAGTGTTAAATTCTACGATGTTGATGAAGTGTTAGAAATAGTTTTACCATCTATAAACGTGATTCAGGTGAGTAAACTTTATGTGAGACGATGAGTTATTATTTTCATTGTATAGTAGTCATTGATCTTTATAACACCTAGATATGCACCTTTACATCTCGGATATTAGAATCAATTGTGTGTACGTTGGGTATTCATGGAGTATTGAATTCACTGCAAAACATCATAGATTTTCTTGCTCTCTTTAATTGTAAAGCCATATGTCCACACACATACCCCTTGACGTTTGTGAACGCGTGCGATTTTTCTACGTCCACACGACTCCGGCGATCGTTTTCGGATAGTTAATGTATGAGTTTTAAACGCTCAAAATTCTATCAAACGAAGAAGCCTGGGTATGAGACTGGCTTTATAAATCTCCGTACGTTGCGGGTGCGGATCGGAAAAGGAAGGGATTTGATTTCTGTTTGTGACTTTATCTAAAGCTTAAACGTTCACAAAAACTAAAAGCATATGCTTGGACATATGTGCACATGTTTGATCAAAATTGACATGATCAGCCATGTCGCCCCATCTCTGACCATGTGTGCAAACTCTGACGGAGTTTTTCTTTCAAGATTTTATCATATTTACGCGAATCGGAATACAGAATTAGCAATTATTGCCTAAATTTTGCGTTAATTTTGTTGTGGTCAGAAACAGGGGAGAAACAACTTCAATTTTAGCTGCTCTGTTCCAGTCGCCCGTTTACGTTATTTGTCCTATTTGACTTCGGTTTCTTTAATTTCTGAATGCCAGTTTGGTTTGTTTGTTTTTATCTTTATTTTTCAGGACGCTATTGAAGTTGGCGGTCGCAATAATAGGAGAGAAGCTCTTTTCTATCTTCCCATTTTCATGAATCTTATTCTTCCTGAAGATGTGTCCAGGGTCATTTTGTTAGATGTAGACTTCTTTTTTTACACTGACATCAAGCAGCTATTTGATCATTTCGACAACTTTAGAAACACAACTCTCTTTGGTTTAGCTTTGGTGCAAGAGCCGGTTTACAGAAGGGACTTTGAAAAATACAGAGAGGAGCATCCGGGAACAAAGATAGGTGATCCACCCCCCAATGGCAGGACGGGATATAGCAGAGGTCTCACCATGATTCACCTCGATAACATGCGAAGATCAGAGCGTTACTATAGTATCCTGTTGTACAACGAGGTAAAAAAATACGCAGAAAAATATCAATTTCAAGGGACTCGAGCTCAGCAAGATTTCTTTGTACTGTTGGACGCAGAACACCATGAAGATCTGTTTTACGTTGTTCCCTGTCAATGGAATCGTCAGTTATATCGCGGTCTTTCACGAGATGTTGATTTTGATAAGTTTCATAATTGCCCAAAACCTATTCACGCCTACCACGGAAACGGTGTAGCAAGAATGCCCACGATGAATAATTTTCATCAGTTTTTGTTTGACTGAGATGGACGAAAAAGAGCTCAGCTTAGAGAAAAGCCGGTCTGGGTTATTTTCCCGGGAGAAAAACTTGGTGGGGGTGTGCGGCCCGCTTCCCCAAACCCTTACCCTATTTCAATCGAAAATCTGCGATTTTTCCTACCCTATTTACAGACCTAACCCTTAAATCAGTACCCTATTTCAGACCTGCCTGAATAGCCTTCCACTGCTTTTCCCTGTCCTTCTTTCAAAGACTTGAAATTAAGTTGGATAGACCATATTCAATTGCTTCCATGAACGTCATATCCTTAAGCATATCCGAGGACAAAAGCTGAATGAAAAAGATTTTTGTGGTACTTGAACTCAGCAAACATTTGCTCTGCGAGTTGTGTCGTTGATCGCGCGCGAAGTCATGACGTATAGTCAGTACTTGTTTGTTCATTGGTTAATGTGTATTTACGTCACCGGTGGAAAGATCCACCGGTAAAATTTGGCGCGCTGCAAGTGGGAAAAGTCCTTTCCAACGGCGAGACCAACAGGCCAGGGATGAATTATTGGAAAGAACTTTTAGAAAGTCTATCTTGGAACAGCACATACTTATATAGCCCATGTAAGGGAGTACCCTAAACCTCTTCGCTACAAATAACGTATACAAGGTTCTTAGGAATTTAAATGCATGAAACAGGACGATTTTGTACATCCTCAAGTAAAAAATAAATAAATAATAATAATAATAATAAAAAAAACAAATAAGGTCTTACGAGATCACCGGTGGTTGAAATACAAGGACGAAATTATATATTACTACCAAATTAATAAGGATCTGAAAACGTGTATAGGGCGGGTGTCTGGAAAACCCGAATAGCGGATAGCGAATAGTACGAATAGTCCCAAATAGTGCGAATGGTGAGGAATAGTCGTCAATAGTCACCACTTTGGTTCAGCACTGATCTGGATCCGTTGAAATTTATCACAGGGAGCAATAGCGTTTCTCTGCGGACGCTAATAGATTCGACAAAGCACGATCTGTGAAAAAAACAAAACAAAACAAAAAAAAAACAATAAAGTACAAATGTGAGACAAGTGGTCTGTGATTAGTTTATCAACTGAAAAGACACAAACGAGCTGATCTGATAACTGGTTATAAAACTTCCCGTGAACAAGAACGCCTAAGCTATATCTTCCGTTAATTATCCAAATAAGCAACAGAATTTCAGTGAATTTATATTACCTTTTCTTCCCAGGACTCAGTCTAGGGTTGTCTATCACTGACATCAAGAAAACAGAAAACACAAGGATAGCCTAATAAAGACGTATTTACGCTTTTGCAGCGGTGAAAACAGAAGAAATTACGTTCAGAAACACCTTTTGTCCTGTTAAGCGTCTACGCTTTTTAGCGGGAAAATCAAATCCCACGTTGCTGCGAGGTTAATTGCGAGGCACTGGGTACCAAAATTTCAGTCATTCGTCGCTATCCCCACCCCATTTGCCACTATTCGCAACTGTTCGCTACTATTCGCACTATTAGTACTATTCGCTTTTCGCTTTTCGCTATTGGGGACTATTCGCTATTCGCGACTATTCGCTATTCGCTATTCGGGTTTTCCAGACACCCGTATAGAGCCGCCCCTGAGATGCTCCAAATTTTTTCAAAAAGTTGCTCAACAGTTGCCCCAAAAATCAAAAAGTTGCTCCAAAATCTGCAAAATTGTTTCATATTTTCTACAAGAAAATGTTAATTACCTTACCAAAGAACCTTTTATCACTGATTCTTGACCCCTGAACATTTAATAGTCTGCTAAAACGAGCTGCAACCTTTTTTGTTATTTCCGTTCATTGTTTCACCCAACCATCAATATTATGAATTTTGAATTTGCAAAAAGGAGTTATAATAACACTATTTTCCACGGACGTTCTTAGCACCTGCGGGGTTAATTTCTATTTTTCTCGGTCGGGATATCTCAGCCCTATCTGGTATGGATAGTTTCCAACCCACTGTGGCTGCTGCCTCAAGTGCTATTTAAGAGGGAATCCACCAGAAGTTCTAGTAACAAGTGAACAAAAACCTAGTACCAAGATTATTTACATCGTATTGCAAACTTCTGTACGACTGTTTTAAATATGTTCTCAAAAAAACTCATTTCTAGCAACAACAAACGTCGAAAACAAATGTTCAGTTGAACTTTGTATGAAACACTTGAAAGTACTGGTGAGATGAAACTGATGATGAAATTTTACCTGTGTTTGCCCAATTTCTCTGAACTTTGAAATTTATTTTCTATCACTCCCATGGGAATTTGATTTCGGTGTTATTTCAGGCGACTATTTTATATCTTCAGCTTTAAGAAATGTAAAAAGGACTGTAAAATACTGAAAATTATTCTGGTACCCAGATTTTTGTCCACTAAAAACTGAAATTGCTCGATTGTCTATCGGATTTCGTCTTAAACTCTTCGGGGTCACTCGAGCAAGGCGTCGTGCTGCGCCATTTTGAATTTATCAATCCTCCGCTGACTATTTGAATCGTCTTTTCAAACCACAGGCAAACCAGTGGGAACAATGCCCCACAATGTGTAAAACTTAGAAATGTTTTGAAAACTATACCATATGTGACGGCTGTGACCAAAAAGACGAAAAAAATGCTTCATAAGTGCTTCATATGTCAGTTTGGTCTCGTTATATATTTGTGCGCCTAACTCAAGATCCAGCGGTAAAGTCGTCTGTAACGAAAACTACGATTTAGAAACATCTGAATGGAGAAACTCTTTCGAAATGAAACAAACTGCGAATATTCAATAACAGCGAAGAATAACGTTCTGAACGGGAAACACACACAGACACAAAAAGTTTGCAGAGTGTTGTCTTTGTGTTATCTTTACAAAGACATTACCACACTATTCGTCGAAGAAAAAGAAGAAGTTACGACACAGAATTTAGTATTTTTTAAACTTGTACTCACTAGTTTATTTATGCTCAGTTTACAGTTACACGTTTTACTGAAACTAGAATACTAGCTTATGCCTGCTGCTAGTTAATTGTCTGTGGAACCGCATCGGTAACCTCACGCGAAATCTTGCCTTCCATACTGTAAAAGATGAAAAATATATGGGCATAAGTCAGCTTTCTTGTAATTTAATTATTTCAATTATTTGGCTTCAGTGGTTTGTGCGTGTGTCTATAGCCGTACAGTGGAGATCTGGTTCATGCGCTGTGTTCTTGGGCTAGACGCTTCAGTCTTACTGTTCAGTTAGAAAAAGGCTGGACAAGTGCGGGGGAAGGAGGAGTGGGGGTGTGGGGGAGTTGGGGGGAGGGTGGGGGCGGGAATGGCAGGCAACACAAGGATGCAAGCATCCCCCCAAGACCAGCGGTACTCCTACTTGCAGGTATATCTAAGAGGTGATGTGTTTCTGAAGCCTATCTTGGACAGTCGCCCAGTCGCCTTAGAATAAAGGCTCTGGGGAAAACTGTCGCGATGTTCTTGCATGAAAATGCAAAGTTAAGGCAGGCCATACCAGGAACGTAATCTCATAACAATCTTGAGTATGAACAAAATCACATCACGTACCAACTGACGGCGTCCGTAGCATTCCGGAGGCGTAACAAAGCAGATATGGGTGCAGCAATAATTTTGAGGGAAGATTCTACCATACAGGCTCTCAACCTAACGGAAAGTAGTTAAAAAGGAAAGACACATCGATCACACAGGAGGTTATGTGAAGAAGGCAAGTCACCTGTTTACCAAAACTATGCCATGCAAAGCAGTGTTCTTCGTGTTCAGCCTCTACTAAACTACTCATGAATTACGCCTAATTAAGTAAGTGATAAGGGGGTACTCCCTTGTATGGGCCATATAGGTATGTGCGGCCCCAAAGGGTGTGGTTTTTCAGCCGTTTTGGTCATAAATAGAGTATCGATTTTTGGCCACTAGGGTATGGTTTTAGCACTGTAGTCTTGAATTGGGTATGTTTTATAGAAGAAGCTTCTTTTTCATCATTATCGATAAGAGCATCAACAAAAGCCCTTCATAAATTATGCTAAGGGCACCTGCGCCAGCCGCAACGGTCGTAAACTGGGAGTATCTAACTTTTGGTCATGTCATGAATAGGATAGGAAAAATCGCTGATTTTGGTACTTTTATTAACTGAGGCAATAAGAACTCGAGCAAATACATACCATAAACTGCGGCTTATATTGGGGGCGGGAGGGCGTTGAGGGGGGGGGGGGGGGCTTCTAAGCGGAATAAAAGACCATTTCAAAACTAGAGCTACAGCAGTGTTTATCGAAATATGTTTTTTTCATATAATGGTTTTTAATTAAGCTTTAAAGCATTACAATAAATCGAATTCTTTCATTTTAAAGGAAAAAAAGGGGCTTTTATCTGGGGGGGGGGGTATAATCGGAAGTAATGTTTTTTTTCTGGGAGATGCCACCTTTAACCTGAGGGGCTTATATGCGGCGTTTTACGGTATCACGGGCCAAGCGTGGGGCAGATATGCTAATTGAGATAAGCGCGGGAAAATGTTCCTAATACTGAGCTGTGTCTCAGGCAACACACAGATGGGTCTGACTTCGTTCCTGACTGGATAATACAGAATGGCATGTTTTATCTATTACAGGGTTGGACCGAATCGCAAGAATTTACTGAACCAACTAGGAAGCTTAGCAAAGACATGTTTGTCTCGACAGTGGAGCGTAAGCTGCTCTATTACCTCATTACCATCTTCATCTTCTTTTTGCTCCACTGGTTCATCTAGTTCATATAGTTCATCTGGTTCATCTTGTTCAGCTGGTTCATCTTGTTCATCTGGTTCATCTTGTTCAGCTGGTTCATATAGTTCATGTGGTTCATCTTGTTCATCTTGTTCATCTGGTTCATCTTGCTCAGCTGGTTCATATTGCTCGTCTGGGTCATCTTCAAACACAGGAAGCTCCTTCTCCAATTTGAACGCCACCGCCAGGGAAATGAGCAAGATGAAAGCAGCTGCAACACGCATCTTGAGATCCTTCGTTTTTGTAAAAAAATGTTTTAATAACCCTTTCCATTAGTCGCAAGTTCAAAATATTATTTTTTTTAATCAGTCGTGTTAGCTTTGAAAATTTGGTGATGAACGCGATGTATTTCACGTTCGTCTCATCTGCCAGCGTGTGGACGATGTTGCCGATATTGATAGCTACTTAAGGTAGAGAATAAGTCTGTTATTTACCGGCCTTGTTTTGTCCATACAGAGAAACACTGTACTTCACGTGAAACTTAGGGCTCAAAATAATTTACATGTCATATTGCCTATATCTACTTGCTCACTTACTTGTGCAGGTTAAAAAGCATGTCCACTGACGATATCATAAAGGTTTTCCATAGAGTGCTTTCTCTTAACATGACGTAAAGGCTTTATTCGAAATGTAAGAAAAAAGAACATCGAGCCCCTGAGGTAATTTCAATTACTGAATCTCAAATTTTTTCGTGTTTGTTTAGCAAATGATGACAAAGCGAAAAAAAAAACTGTTTTCGGTCCTATTGAATCTAGCAACGTCAAATTAAAGCAATGAAAGCTAACAATTTTAACTCATTGGAAAAACAAAACTGTCAAGGATATATCTCACCTTTTCTGACTTTCGTTTCAGGTTCACACTTGGAAAGTTCTTTGCTGGACTGCACTCAGTGTGGTTTGTCCTCTTGAAGTAACACGGCTTTTTATAATGATGATGATCTCAATTGATGCCCAATAATGAACCCTGGCGTGCGTTGTTAACAACTCATTTGATCAATTTGACCGGAAGGAAATGGTTTGTGACCAAACTGCAGAGACCACTCGAGATTTGAAAGCACAATTAACTTGTTTTCCATGCATAAAACTCAATAAATTAGGCGATCGATCGAAGTAACTGCATGAACGAATCACGTTTGTTTTTTAATCTCGACTCCAATCCGCTTTCACAGGTACCTTGTCATTCCGTTGATAGTATTGAAAAAATTGGAAAAAAAAACATAAGTCAGTGGAATCGCCTTTTGACAAACATTCTTCTCATTTCATACACTGTTCGCTCAGCCATGTAATTGCCATTTTAATTTAACATTCAAAATCGATCAAAGTCGATGGACCGTTCACCCTGTATTCGCACCGGTTCAGGCCAAACAGATTGAAGGACAAACAATTAAGATATTTTTGAATAAAAACTTGTAAAACCCTGCAAACATGGGTACGGTGTCTAAATTCTATCGTCACATTGAATTAAACGAATTCTCTTAGATAAAAAGTCAGCCGGTGCTGGCCGCACAGTTCCGTTTCCTGTCACAGGAAGCGGATACTAATTTGCAAATCCTGTATTTCCATATTCTGTTTTATTTATACCCAAGGGTAACTCTTTGGCAGCACGTCAGAGGGGTAATCGTCCAGCTGAGGTACCCTTGTCGATGCAAAAGAAACCTAATACTCCTCTGAAGCGTTCTAATAGGGCACAATAAGGGATTTTATCGAACCCAAATGCGTTGATATCAGGACCTTGACTTGGTTTCTCAAACGAATTTAGGATCTGCATGATTGGCTTTTGCGAATTTTGGCGCGGTAACACGGCGTATCCGCTTCCTGTAACAGGAACCGGATAATGAGGTGATTAGAATCTTATTGTTATTACAGGATATCCGCTTCTTGTAACATTAACGAGGTAACGAGCTTTGAAACAGGAGAGTCTGGGCGCGAGACTGAGGATTAATAGCACCTGCCTTGTGGCACGAGAATAACTCGAGCACAGTGGGGCAGTTATTAGCTAATTATTGAGTAAGTTTGAAGTGAAGATGGCTAGATCCTGGCAAAGTCCTTTTCAGTTCCTGCTTGTTCTTGAACCTCAACTGCGCGTCGTTCCATAGCGGCACGCAAAAAAGAACGAGACCAATATATATGGGTTATTGACCAACTGTGAAGTCAATATGGCTGGATAGTACGCTATTCGCACCAGTCCCTTACTAAGCGAGTGTAAATAAGAGCGCTGCATCTCATTTCAGTCACGTAAGAATCCTTTGGCTGTTGGCAGCCGCAACATTCTCCCTTGCTTCTATGCGCTACCGTGCTTCTCATTTCCTCACCCTCCCTTTCCCTATCCTTTTAAGCTTCCAACTCACTCAAGCCTGGTCGCATTTCTCTATCTCTTATTCAGTGAGCGTGAAACGGACTGTCGCGAATGTTGACCTCGTTCTTTTTTTTGCGTGTCTATGGACCGAGATGGAGTCGAGATTCATAAACACGAGAAAAAAGGAACGAGACCAATATCCTGCCATTTTAACCGAACAAGGTTGGTCAGTAAAGAATTTTAATATTTCATGGCTTTAAGGGAAATTTCTCTTGCGGGACCCGGCGGGTGGCCCCGAGCGGGCAGGATAGCCGTTACTTTTGCCCGCTTTATCTTGCCCACATGTAATAAAGCTGGATATTGAACAAGTTCTTTTTTTGCTTGTTTATTGACCTCTACTGCGTCTCAGTCCATAACGAAACGCAAACAAGAACGAGGCCAACATCAGATCGTCTTGAGAAAACAAGGTTCAAGGGACCTGGTTAATAAATCTATTACATGGGATAAGGAACTCTTTTTCCGTGAGAAAAACAGTGGATAATCCCAGGCGTTCAAAATAACCCAACTTTCCCGCTGGGCGTGATAATTGAATCGCTCTTGGACACATGGAAATCCGAGTCCTTTCAGTGGTGCGAGGCTCAGTGACCGTTCACCTAAGTGTGGCGGTCGTCGCTTTGGAGGAAGCCGACTGCAAGGCATTCCGGGAAGGCATCCAATCGCTCCCCGGTCGGGACGTCTTACAGTTTTATTATCAGGACAAACCGGTACAAACCTGTATTGATCTGATAATGAGTTTATAATGGTTACTGCTGGCATTGAACCAATTATTAATGTTCCCTTTATTTAGCTGTCTTCCATGACACAGATCTTCAAAGAATAACATTAATTGTTGGTTACTTAAACTCTCAAAATAGGGAGGAAAGTGCTGAAAACACAGTTAAAAAAACATGATAACTTGAATTCGCAGAATAACAATTTAACAGTGTTGCTTGGCATTTCCGAAGTACTAAACAGTATTACTGAGAGCTACAAAGTGTGAAATTAAACTGGGTTAGTACGATGGTTTGGTTAAAGGATCAGTCGGTTAGACATATAGATGAGACAAATTAACAGCAATGAAAGCAAATGGATTAAAGGTGAAATAGGAACATGGTAGTTATCAAAATGAACTCGACTTTTTTGTTAGCAACCGATTGGTTAGTTAGCTCGCTATATAATTAGTAAGTTAGGTTGTTGGTTAGTAGGTTGGTTAGTTATTCTTGTGGACTTTTCTTGTGGCTTAAGAACAAGATCAACAGGTTAGTATGTTCAGTTAGTTGTTTCAGTAAGACATGCCGGGCTTCACAATGTTTGTTAGTTTGTTAATTTCGTTAGTAAGTGTGTTAGTCGTAATTAGTTTATTTCGTTGCTTGCTTCGTTAGTAGGTCAGTTAGTACGTTAGTACGTCAGTAGCGCATTAGTCAGTTAGCTGGCCTGTTAGTAAAGCTGGTAAGTTAGTCCATTAGTTAGTCAAGAAGTTAGTTAATCCTGACTGAGTTAGTTTATTAGTTCGTTTTTTTGATTGCTTTACTAGTTAGTTAGTTCGGCGTTTTACTGGAGCAAAACAGTTTTGCAAGAACCAATTCTCTTGGTCTTCAATACTAAGTGTTTTGTTAATTAGAGAGTAGTGTTATTAGTTTTCGTGAGCCACTGAGAGTGTTCGTTACAGTAATAGCTCTTCAGAACTGGTGAATTATCTATTTTTGATAATATCACTTTCAGTAAGTTAAGTGCTTAAGTTCGTTTGCTCATTAATTTGCGAGCTGATTAGTTAGTTAATGAGTAAGATGTTAATTGATTAGTTAGTTGGTTGGTTAGTCAGTTAATGCAAACTAGACCTCAAAGTTTCCGACGACTGTGTTAGTAAGTTGGTTAACTTGTAAGTAACAAAGTAAGTTGCTTATTTTGCTAATTAATTTCTGTGTTGATTAGTTACTTAACAAGTAAGATGTTAGTTAGCTGGTTAGTTTGTTACTTGGTTAGTTATTTTCAGTTACTGAAAAACTTAACGTTATGTAAATTTGTTAATTAGGAATTTGGTGAGTAAGTTAGTTGGTTAGTTAGGACGGAAGTGATTTTAAAAATGATCATTTTAGTTGCTGGCGAGAGATTTGTTAGTTACTGAGTGAGCGGATGTTAGTTGTTAGTTTCTTTGTTGTCTGGGTCCGGTTATGTAGAGATTTGTCAAGGGTGACAGGCACTTTAATCAGTGGGTGCTATCTCGATCAAGTGCATGATGTCAGCTGTCAGTTGGTTAGCTGAAAGTGAAGACTGAAATAAGCAAGTTAGTGGGTTAGTGTTGCGTATCAGAGTAAGTTAGCTGGTTAGATATTGTATAACCTGTCCGAGTATATTAATAAGAATAAGTGAATGTAGATTGTTTGTTAGTAAATAAATATATTACTTGATAATAGATAAATGATTACGGTAAGCTAAGTTTGCAAGGACAAATATCTTCGTTACTCAAGTGAACACAAATTAGATAATTTTCATTCTCAGTGAACAAACTAGTTTTCTGAAAAAAAATTGTTACGACTAGACTTGGGACTTTCTTTTTGTGTTGGTTGTGACAACGTTATTTTTAAGGGCTATTTTCTTGGAAAAGCTGCAATAAAGGTTTTTTTGGCTATACTACTGAATGGACAACTTATATGAAGGCAAATTATAACGACTTAGCGTGTTTGATATTATTCAGTTAGCACATCAGGTGATGGGTTATTTTCAAATCACATTGGTAAGTATGTTAGATATTAGTCGGTGACGTCAGAAATAATATGTGCTCACTGGTTATCTTCAGGTGCCAGCTGGTTACTGTACGGGGTTAATTGCAAGGAAAATATATCCTAATACAGGCCAACAGCGAAGAAAAACAGTTCTAACACAATTTTCATTTACAATATATGAGAAATGTATGTATGGTTTTTCATAACAAAGTATTTCAAATTCACGGTGATCTTATACGTCGTAGCTGGATCCAATTTTTCCAATAGTGTTGATAAACTGAGGTAGATTTTCAGAACTCGTCTCTATGAAGTCTCCATTGACTTGGTAGATGATTACTAACAAAGCTTCTTGATTTTTGTCCAATCAAGCCACTGAATCAGTGCTTAAGACTGTAGTTAGGCCAAGTAAGAAACATTTTGATGCGTCTGAAGATCTCAAGCTGGTTGGCAGATGGACGAGAATGCTTGTGGAGTCCACTTTGATGAAATACAGCTGGAAGGTTCCTGATGTCACACAGTATTCTCTGAGTTTGTCATACTACTCAGGCGGTGTCTTCTCCAGGTCCCAAGCTTGCGAAGGAAGTCTTGTAGGACTAGATCCTAAGCCAGGTACAGAAAGGCTGATGGTGCTGGTTGTTTGGTTGAATGGTTAAACAAAGCTGAAACAAACAGAAAAGCGAAAAGCTAAAACGTTAACGACATGACGTATATTAGAAGACTCCATAGTGGTGTATGTAACTTTCATTTGAAGATGTGGTTATTACATGCAGGGTTTGTGTAAATATAAAAAAATTGATGCCGTAGACCAAGAGAATATGATCTGATCATATTTTCGTGCGTATAGACTTGATATTGAATCAAGCAAGCCGAAACAAAGGGGAGTGTTTCTGTTCCACAGAAGTTTATTTTTTTGCTAAGAGGTTTTTTCTTCGAGATCAGAGGGCCTGTGGAGAGACTATTCTCAAATCCAAAAAAACGGATTCTGCGTCTCAGTTTCTTTTCTAAATAGAATAATCGGCAAGATCACTCGGATCATTGTGCACCATCATGATCCGAGTTATAATAATTTATCTTGGATAAATTAATCTGTTTAGTAAACAAACGCAATTGCTTTTTTGGATCCTAGAATCCAATCCTGGATTCAATTCCCAAAGAAACGCACTCTATAGCTTGGTTTGCTTTATATCGCTGAATTAACGGATTTTACACAGGATTTTGTAACCCCTTCGGAGGATAAACAGTGTTTCATTGCAACTTGGAGTCAAAATTTTTTCTTATGCAGCGAATTCGTGTTCTCTTGGTTTAGATGTGGTGTAATATGTGTGGATGTCGTCTAGATTTCACTTAAATAAGGAGTCATGTCTACAGTGTACGTACAGTTACACGCACAGGAAACTTCGGAAAATTTGTGTAACACGGCTTCTTCTTTCCAATTGCTTAAATTGGAAAATTAACTGCGATGATCATTCTTCACTTTCATCTACAACCGCAGTTCATATATGAATTATTTCATATAAACTTCACACGAAAAGCTTTGTATACATCCTACATTTGACGAGTCAAAGATCTAAAACTTTGAAAATTTAGGGTTTTGTGCAAATTTGTAATCAGGTTTCCCCATGAAGCATTGCCAAGTGCAGTGCTTAACGTCACCGTTAAAACTATTTTTAACAGATGACTATATTCGTCCCCAGAGCCCTCGCGTTTACGGTCTTCGGTGAGAACGAGGTCGCCGATCAGACACAATTGGTAAAACTCAAGATCCCCCATAACTATCTTTGTTTTCACGACTTTAGTTCTTTAACGGGTCACGACAAAACATTGTTAATATGAAATATTAATGTTCGTCTTCAAAGGAAAGCCGGTGTAGTACAATGGTTTATCTGATACCGTGATGGATTACGCGTTTTTGTTAGATGGTATTCGCTCACATGCTGACTACACATCGCACTCAGCGGGGTTTTTTGATTGAATTCGTGCGTTTACGATTAAGCAAACAAATTTGAAACGCGAGGCCATTAAAATGCGTTTGCCTCAAGGCAGTTTTCAAGGAAACATTTTGGAATATTTCACAGAGGAACGGTTAGTAAACTCGAAACTACAATTTTCAACTTTCGGTCAGTTTTCAGAAAGCCCGATATAAAAACAGCTTCGATTCAACGTAAAGAGGAGTAAGACCTATTAGCGCCCACAGGGATCATAAGCGCTGAATAATTCTCGTTGTTTGACAAGATGACCGATGTTTGCGTGTGGGTTGTTTATAACTTTCAGCGGGTCCTATTCAAAAGCAGTCATCCGTTATCTAGAAACAACTCACGAACTGTTTTCAGAGAAAGAAAACACGCTAAATGAAGGACCGTTAGAAAAATTCCATCACGCAGTTTTCCACAATGTCTTGAGATAGTTCATTCTCTCGTCGAACCATTTTCTGGGATTTCGTCAGGGTGTAAATTTTCGTGAGAGTGTAAATTTTCGTTCCACAATTAGCGACGACAATGGCGCATTCTTCTCCCAGGGTGGATGAATGAAACTTACTGTGTCAAGTTGAATGGTTAATTATTTTTGGCTAATCTGAAAGGATGTCAAAAAAGAAAAAAAAATTGAAAAGGCTGGTTTACGCTCCATCTGAATTTTAGTCGTTGCCAAAGAATACCTTTGTTCCCAACAAGAAGGAGAAATTGTGATCCTCTGGCAGCTTTCTATTAGCAAGCACTAACATGTCGCTTGCCTGTGATATTTTATCAAACCAGATTATCAGTTCCTTTAGACGATTAGTTTTAAAACAAAAGCTGGTGTTTGTCAGCTTTAGAACTGCGATGTGTTACCGGCTAGCAAAACATAACCTGTTAGTGTGTTTTTACTATCTTTCGAGTAGCCAGACTCCTTGAAAACTCTCTCCAACTGTAGATGAAAGCACTGCAGTATTTGGCGTGAGTTGAGAAACAAAAAAGATGTGTGGACTTCACTCTTTAGACCATATCTGTATTTTCCAATTGTACGATGCGCATAAATATTTTAGTTGTTTCTCGGACCGGGAAGATAAGTTTCTTGCTGTGTTCTAATTTTCGTAAAGCCACTCGCCGCTTTCAAACACTGTCGCTTCAATCTTCGATTTAACGTTAACTTTGATTGCCTTAAAATCAAAGGATGGAATAACTATTTAACCATTGCTACGTTTTCGTGATTCTAGCGTCAATATTGAAATTTTAATTCGTGATTCGCTTAGCTTTAATTTGTAGTTATTTGCGCAGCTGTATCTGCTACATAAAAGCGTTTAGCCGTACACATATGGAAGAAACAAATTGATTGAAATCGTTCAAGTTTTCAAACTTCTACTCACCAAAGTTTGCGATCATCATTTCCCTTGCATGCAGTTAGTACAATTAGTAAGTGCTTGTCACGGTACAAGCCCGCCAGGGCCGATACGTGAGGTGTTACGGGTATTTGAAGGCTTGCTGTGAGGTTAACTGCAGTATGTGTCAAAAGGAAGCGTTTCACCTGTTGTATTGCGTATAAAGAGGGCGACAAAGTTTCCTTTCATTTCATTGGCTAATATCGTTAACGCCTATTCATGCGCGCGTTACTTTCCAGTCAGCGGTTGAAGGCCGGTATTGATGTTTACAAACAGTAAAAAAAATGCACTTTGTGCGGTTGATAACGTAAATTTGTCTAACGTTTTCATTGCGGGAGATCCTATTGGACAATATTAGAGAAATGACTGTCAAACATATTTTTTTGCTTTAGCATGATTGAAAATTACGAATCTCTACTACGGAAGGCATCACTTTAATTTTGAACTAAAAAATCGCATTATTAAGATATCAGAAAACAATCAACTATCTGCTTAATTGGTATCAGTGCAACCAATCTTTCCTATCGCATGTAGAAAACATCAGATAAGACTAGGACGGCAGCACGCTCGCGAACGAATATTTTCTATAACCTTAAATTATAGTTCAAACGAAACAAATAAACAACTTAAATTTTCTGAATTTTCAACAGTTTTGATAAACCTACCAATATGAATAATTGCTCCAGCCCTGCTGTGTGTATGTTTGCCAAAAACAAAAAAATAATTTCAAGTCTATTTTTGGTATCGACACTGATAAGATCAGTAAACGAAACATCTTGAAAAGCTTTTTACATTAAAGGCCGTAAAAACACCTGGCGGATTTGCTTACAGAATCCCGGGACAGAATCATTCGGCAATTACATCTCTCTCAAAGTACTCATACTCGCTTTCTATCTCAGCTCAGTGCAAATTACTCCTCTGAAGAGAACGTAGTAATAGAAAATGTGCGGCCGTCTCTGTTTAATTACACATGAGATTTGTTTGAACGCGAAACAGCGGAAGTTTTGTTATTTGTGTTGTCTTTATCTTGTATTGACTGTTTTCTGATATACCTCCGATCCGATTTTTTGCCTTTCCGTTAGAAACCGGCCAGTCTTTCGCTGTGACATTTTTGGCAAATTATCTCATTTAGTATTATTGTTTCTTAGAATAAATTGCTTTTTTCAAACTATACATGTGAATTTCAGAACAGGCAAAGCTCGCATCGGCCATCTTCGTTTTTCATCGGTAAATATTCGCTACCATATCGGAGAAGTTCGGGTCAGTATTTGTAGCCTCGATATCATTTACTACGCTTCCATGATTCGCCTCGATACCATGCTTAAGATGGCCGCCGCGTGAAGGAAAGGAACGAAGCTGAACGTTCGCTCGCTGTGCTCGAGAGCAACATGCCTGCGATTGGAGTCATTTACCCTCCACCGGAGGTGAGAAGTATCTTCTCTGATTCATGGTACGATTATGTCGTCAGAGAATGCAGTGTGTGCAGTGAGATGGTTGAATTTTTTGGGATAAAAAGGGACATCATGCTGTCCTGTGAACCGTGAGTTCCTACAAAGTGAACAAAACCACGTTGAAATATTGTGGTAAATCGGACGTGTGAAGAGAGTGTTATCTCCACATAATATCTACCTAAGTGCAGTTAACAGTAAACTTATGTTAAGAAGTAGTTTAATGCTTCAGAAAAATCGGCTTGAATTAGTTGAATAATATTCTATGAGACCTACATGTATTACGTTTTTTCTCGAGCATGACACTTGCTAGTGTTGGCGGCAGTTTGTGTTTTTAAAACTCAGTGACAATTTGTTGAGTTGATAGAGAAAGAAAGTTGCTGCCAGTTGTACACGTAAATCAATGTATTTATGTCGATCAGAACTTATACAAGAATGCACTGCAGATCTACATGTAACTACAAATGTATTTGTGAGCAGCAATTCTTGTGTCCTTAACTGTATGTTCAGATATTGTTGACAAGACTGCAAGCTTTGTTGCTAGAAATGGTAAGTGAATTATCTTATTTACGCTATTTGAGAAGTAGAAAATGGCACGTGACTATACACTCATGTAACCTGATGTAGAGGAGAAATTTTTGGGAAAATTTGAAAGTTTATGTAAACCCAACCCACAGACAAGGGCATTTTACACATGCATAAACAGTTTGTTGAATTCTCCTTAATTTTCTTGAATTAGAAAGTATTTGTATTCTAATTCGTTAATGAAAATAATTTTTGTAAAGGTAACAAAGTGCAATTTTGATACATATCAAAACATTAGCATTCATCCAGTTGTCTGAGGCAGGGACAAAGCGTCCTTACATGTATGCACATTTATGCATGTGCTTACTTCCACAAATCCAGACAAAAAAATATTTATATAATTATTGGTGGAAAGAATCTTTAATAATTAAATTGGCTGGTTCGATAGTCTCTAGTCTCTCCTATGAAACCTACCATCAATTCTACTTCTTATTTTTTGATGAATTGATTTATGAGAATGTCCCTGGAAAACAAGGGAAATGGAATTTACAAGCCCCTGAAAATGAAAATTTCCCAGAAGGCATGCATCCAAACACTGCTAGTTATTCATGCCTGTAACACTCAGTTAACTCTCTTTTTGATGCATACTCCATGTACGAACATTTTAGGGCAATCATTTGTTTGTGAAATTAACAACATGGTTGCCTGAGGACAAATTAACAGATCATCCAGCTACAAATATGATAGAAAACAATGCTATACATGTATAATGAAGGGTAAAATGAATTGAAGGGTTAAGTCTGTGTTGAAGCCTAGTAGCCATCAGGCTGTCGCTAATCTCCAGTTTCTGTAGCATATAAAGCGTTTAGAAGTACATGTATTTCTATTTCTCCCTGAATGGGATGTTAGTCTTTGGCAAGGTTACCCTCAGCATTGGTTTGACAGGATCCACCTAGACACCTTCATGAGAGACTGCAAGACTATAACCCCATCTGAGGCATAATCTCAGACTGCTCAATCCAGAATCTGATGAAGTAACCATTAGGTCACTACATACCCCAAGCATGTTTTAGTGTACATTGACTGTAAACCTTTGACTGTTTTCTGATTGTTGCGTACACATCTTTCATCTATAAACATATCATGTGTGTTGTATTTTAGGTCCTGAGTTTGAATCACGAATCAGGCAGAATGAAATTAACAACCCCAAGTTTAATTTCCTGAATCCTGGAGATCCCTACCATGCGTACTTCCAACAAAAAGTCTTAGATATTAAAGAACAGGATGGAAGAGGTAAGTATAACTGTACATTAATATATACAGTGTAGATACAAGTGTATGTTTTCAAAGGATTTTTGAAAGCTGCGATTTACATGTAGGTAAATGGCACTGTTCTTTATTACATGTGGAAAGTGGGAACTTGTTCTGGCAATGTGGAGGGAAAATCTGGACTTTTGAACATTTATTGCTGTTGTGATTTGATATCCTGTCACACGCACAGATTGCATGTTGTGGCTGACTTTCTGTTGATATACTTTGTATAATTTTGTATCATATTTTTTTTTTATCAGAGCAAGAGCTTGCCCCAGCCACTCCTGTTCCCCAAAAGGTAATTATGCACTGTAGTTTAGTAAGCAGTGACACATACAAAATGTATGTTTGTGAAAATGACTTAACGTGGTACTATGACAAAAATTGCATCTTTCCTATCTAAGTCAATGTAAAGCATTCTTGGCGGTTAGATTCTACCCAAGGTACTTCACAATACGAACAATATAGGATTAGCGTTCTCTGGTAAAAAGTGTTGAAAAACATAAGCTTTCAACAGCTGGTCTACTATCTTCGACGGATAAATAGTTTTGGAAGGAAAGCCTGTGGTATCTTTTTGTCTTTCTGAACAGTAATAATGCCTTAACCATTTCTTTATTTTTGTGACCTGTCTGCACGTTCATGTAGATTAATCACTTCTTTATTCCATGTGATTTGTTTTCAGCCCAAGCCTCTTATGCAGCAGACTCCAGTGGCTATTGTTGAACCACCAGTACCTAAGGAACCACCTCCTGAGTTTGAATTCCTGGCTGATCCACCAACTATCTCAGCATTAGATCTGTATGTGCTTTTATGCATGTGCTTCAGTTTTGTTGAAAAGATAAATTGGTACACTGTAAAGAAAACACCCCGCAAGAAAGAGGGTGGTCAAAGCTTTAGTTTGATTAAAACAAAGAACTTCATAAGCATGTACCTTTTCTTTTCCTCACAGTGCTTTCTAAAGGAAATAGTCAGAAAGCAATTCTCTTTGTTTCTAATGAGTTTTACAGTAGTATAAATCTTCTGTCGCTCTATCACAAATGCCATTCTCTTACTGGCTATACTCCTCACTACCTACATGGACTCTGTTGTTGATAGTGAGTAGCATAACTGTGTGCATTTGTTAACAAAATGGTAGCTGCTTCTTTGCATTTTTGAAGAGGTATACATGTAGACAAGTTTTGAAATTAGGACTAGTAGATTTATACTAAAACAATTACCTAGATTATTTGCTCTCAGTTTTTCTGCATGGTATTTGATGAGGGCTGCATCCTAGTCAACTACCATGCATTAGAAATCATAATTTTTAAATAAAAGTGCTTGAGAAAGTTTAGAAGAACTTAAAAAAAGCTGTTGAAACACTCACCTGTGGTGTTTGTTCCCACTTGTTGCTGAAGGTGACTCTTTTCTTGTTTTGGTACATGTAGGAACATTGTCAAGCTGACGGCACAATTTGTGGCAAGAAATGGACGTCAGTTTCTAACCAATCTCATGAACAGGGAGCAGGTAAGTGTTCTGAAGCTCTGCTGTTCTATGACTGTACCACTCTCCTTCGGCCTTCCAAGTGGCCATTGTCTTGAAATTAAATCATCCACTGCATTCTCCTATCCAAGTTGGGTGAGGGGCCAAACACTATAGCATTATTGAGCTATTGCCAGTTGAGAAAAGACAGTCAGGGGATTACTGAACTCTTGGTGTTTGTCAAAAGGTTTACTGAAAGACATGCACTTTACAAGTACATGTACATGTAATGGTTAGTTGTTTTCAATACTAAGATGGCAGATTCTGTGATGTCTGCAGCTGTAGATGTCTTGATGTTTAGAATTCATGACAAATGGAATAAGCTTTTTTTAAATATCGCTGTTTATTTTAAACATTACATGTAATTTACCATTTGTGTTCCTTGTCTGGATTGCCATTTTAGAGAAACTATCAGTTTGACTTCTTGCGACCACAACACAGTTTGTTCAACTATTTCACCAAACTTGTGGAGCAGTATACGAAGGTGAGATGTTTCTTGTAATAATATTACTGTACCTAAAACAATCACAGAGAGAGACATCAGTTACAAAGGAGAATTGAAAATTGGTTGTGTGGGAATGTTTTTAGGGCTTGTAGTTTTGGGGCTTTGGGCCATAAAATTTATTCTATGTGGGAGCCTTGTTCTCAAAGGTTTTTTCCTAAGGGGGAAGTAGAGAGGGGGAGGTGTTTGCAAAGGGTTTGACAAAATATTTAGAAAATTAGCATGAAACACCACCAAAATGGTACATGTGCAGCTGTTACAAGGTTAACACTATAATATTGATGTGCACCGAAACTCTCCAAAAATAAAAAAAACTGCATCATTTGTGCACAATATTTAAACACAGTCATATAACAATGCATGCTCACAAACTTGCAAAATGAGTGTGCGTCACACCAGTTTTGGTACCGTTCTTTGTACCAGACGGGATAAACAATATGATTTGCTTGTTTTATGTTAGATTGAAAGCTAGGTTGTTTTTTTGGGTCAGTAGCATTTTTTGGGGGTGCAGAAATCAAGTATTGCCTTCTTTGCATGGTCTCTGTTAAGTTTGTGGAGTTGAAACCTACATGTGCTTGTGAGAAGGGTGGTGTAGTAATGTTAATTTTCCTCTCATCAGGTCTTGATTCCACCAAGTGATGTGAAAGAGAAGTTACAAAAAGATGCATACAAACCCAAAGAGGTAGTGTACCAGCACATATGCGTGTAAACTTGAAGTGGATCTCTGTACCATATGGCAGACTTTGACTTTCTTATACTTTTGCACCCGACAACTTTTTCAGTCAATTTCAACCTTGTACCCAGCGTCTTCGTTCCCCTTGACCAGCGTTCGGGAATTGAGTGACCGGGGAAAGATCTGGTTTGAAGTCCAAAAATAGCCTACTCCCAGTTGAATTTGCTTAGTGACAAACATATGGCTCAATTGAGATGCAAATGTTTTACTTCCGCCCATTTCAATTGTTTTTAAAACAAATTAAAATCTCGCCTGTGATGGAGCCCTCGAGAGTCAATTGTTATGTCAAGCTTGCGCAGTATGGACTGAAGACTCAAGGAATGAGTTTGAGTTAATTTGAGCAGTGGTATTTCTTTCACCACCATGCAGGGGTCAACATGCTGATTTAGTTTGTGGATGTATGATAAGAATAAAGGGGTTATAAACAGAGGCTTCCCCTTGTCTCTCACTGAGCAGAGAGAGAAGGGAATCTCTGTCTCACAGGGTAAACATGTAAGCTCTTACAGAAAAGCTGCACCTTCAATGAAAAAAACAAACAAAGATGTTTAGGGTAAAAGCAGGGTTGTCGTAACCTGCAACACCTGTTGCGGCCGAGTACAGTGTATGCTTGATTTTCCCTTGGTGCTATGGGTGAAATTGCCTGTTGTTGATAGAATTCAGCCACAAAGTAACATGTTTGCTATGGGTGTGGAGAACGAGGCTACAGGTGACTCAAAACTTAATGACAGTCCTGAAAAGGTATTGCTTTATGCATGTATCTGCAAGGTTTTCTGGTAGTTGCTTCAGTTAAGTGAGCAACTTTGCAAACTTTCCAGATTCTGGATCGTGTGATGTATCGTGTGGAGTGGATTAGACACCAGGAAAGAGAGAAGAAGAAATTGGAAGATGAAAAAGAAAAGGAAAGAGGTTGGTTTTTGCCATGTAGCTGGACCTTACATGTATGCTTTGAGTATCCATCCACACAATGTAAGAATGAAACTAATGTGGAAATGTTGACATGTACAGCTGTAGATTGACTCAACTACATTTATTTTCTTTTGGTTCTTTTTCGATTTTCTTGTAACACTGTTATTGTAATGACTGATTTTGACATAACCATTTTATTGCTTGGTTTTTTTGTTGCATGGGCTGCTAGGGTCCCAGGCAAAAATCCATTTTCAACATATAACAGTGACTTGCAAATACATGTTGTTGACTATGAACTAAATGTTAATGAGAGTGAATTTCTTTCACTATGTTATCAGATTTAGAAAAGCTGAAATTTTGAGCATTAACCCTTTGATGGAGCAAACGCTTGATCAAGTTTAGGGTTGACCGTAAAAGCCGACCTTTCCATAAAAGTTGCAAAAGTCAGTTTTTCCAATTTTACTTCAGTGATTAATTTCATCTTTGTCAATGTCAAGCTCATTCAGTAGTAGGCTACTGATTTTTTCACTCTTACCTGCTGATGCATCACAGCAGTTTCTTTGGAAACTCATCTCTTTGTTGGTATCATTTAACATTGTCAGTGGTTGACTTGTGATTGTTGTCGCATCTTAAAACTTCATTAACATTCATTGATTAAACAGGAAGCAGGGAATGTTGTACCATCTGCATTGGCCCATGGCAACAACTTTGTTTGACAGGGAAATCTATACTTACATGTTACAGACACTCTTGAAATTCTCGGTCATGTCTCCATAATTGAAGTTTGTGCTTAATATGGGTTTGTTTTGCCAACGGCATGGGAAGAAAAATTGGAGACTTACTGATCAGGGTGCTCTCTTAGCATGGAATCTGCTTAATATTAATTTCACTGAATGATATTTACATGACTATTTTATGATTGTAACTGAAATTACAATGTAAACAACAATGTACTTATTTGTTTTTTTTTTTTTTTTACACAGTTGCATTTGCACAAGTGGACTGGCATGACTTTGTTGTCGTGGAAACTGTGGACTTCAAAGACAGTGAAACAGGTTAGACGGCTTGAAATGCCATGAAATAGGGTTTTGTCTGGAGTCAAAAAACAGAATTTTTACAATTACTTGAGGTACGCTGCATGACTCAGCATGAATGACAATGCATCTCAGTGGCCAGCATACATGTACATTGACATGTTGTGTTTCAGCTTATAACATGTAGTTACAATCAGGTCTTTTATTTACAGTAGCTTTTGGATGTCAAGAAAAGAGTTTACTTCCCTAATTCTCTGTGTGCCAGATAGTGCAAAATGGTGTCACATGTGTTGAGCAACCTACCCTCTTTGCTGTTGCTTGGCTACACTCCAGTTCCCTCACCTGGCGTTGTTCCCTTCCTTCTCAACCATCCATGCCCATGTTGTTTTCTGGCAGCATTTTTATTGTGTTTTTGTTTTCATTTTCTTCAGCTAACTTACCTCCCCCAGTAAGTAGAGAACAGCTTGGAGCCAGGATATTGGCTCAGGAACGATATGAACAACTTCAGGTATGTCAAAGACATTATTTAGCGTTATGGTAAAATCTGTCAAGACATGAGTACAGCCTGCAGTGTTCTTTCACCTGTTCGTACTTTGTGCACCAGGAGGATTTTTGTTGATGTAATATTCACTTCCGATGTACAGAAAAGTGAACCAAAGCTTATCTCTGGTTTCTGTAGCATGAAGTGAATAGTAGTATCTCTATTCACCCTGGGATGCTAGTCCACTACAGGGGTCACCCCACACTTTTAGTTTTTAAGGGTACCCACTTACACACCTACGTGAAAGGAAGGTACCTTTGCCATGGGAATCCTTCGCAGTAACCACCGGGTCATCGTGTCTCCCACCCTTTTTTAGAGCAATCACAGGACTGTTGTGTGGAAAAATTGCAAGATTGTATATTGAATTCCTGAACTTCCACAAATGAAATAACAAACAAACAACCAAAATGAAGCTTAAGCAAAGCCTTTGCGAAAGACGGGGTGTTTGATTTGGAAATTTGGAAATCTGTTCTTTTTCAAAGACCTGGCTCATTGAAAATTTAAACAAGTCATCAAGTCAGTTGTTTGTATTTGTTTCGTAGGACGAAGGAGCTGCTCCTGATGACATGGAAGTCAACATGGATGTGGAGATGGAAGTCGATGAACCAGAACCACCCGTCCTGCAACCTCCACCCCCTCCCCCTCCCCCTAAGGATCCAAGTGCGGTAAGTCAAGTGTAGTTTGTAGAAGCTTAGTGATTTAACTAGTGCAGTGTGGATCATTCACTTCTCACATTAGGTGTAGAGCTCTATGAATTGTTGAAAAACGTCTACTCTCAACAGTTAAGATGTAAAAAAGGAATAAGGGATGTAAAATTTTTTGGTGTTGTTTTGTTATTGCTGTTTTTTGAGTCTGGAAGTGAAATTATTTTTTGAACCATTTTGTAATGTATCCATACTTTTCATCTTGCAGAAGAGCGCTGACTCAAATGAGATTCCTCTTCCACCAATACCCTCTGAGCCCGGCCCCAAACCGCCCCTACCTCCCACAGCCCCTGGCGCCAATATTCAGATCCGACGAGGGTATGATCCCAAGGCTCCTAAAGCAGCTGCACCTCAAGTCCAACCTGATAAGTTCCTGATCTCACCAATCACTGGTGAGCGAGTGCCTGCTGAAAACATGGCTGAACACATGAAGATCAGTCTGTTGGATCCACGATGGAGAGAACAGCGAGATCGAGTGTTACAGGAGAAGAAAGAACAAGAACAAGTGTTTGCTGAAGGTAAATTGAAACAGTTTCGAATTCCTTGAAGTCTATAGAGCTAGGTAGCCAAAGGAAAGTGTTTTCTTATTTCTTTGACATCATTTTGATAACTTCTGATGGCTTCCGTTTCAATTAGCCAATCAAACTGCGACAACTTGCCACTGGTTTCGAACGTTCACGGGTTCAGAATTTTGAAATTCCCATGAGAGTGAATGATGAATTTGACAATTCAACATCTCCGCCCAAGACGGTTCCCAGGTGTTAATTACCCGGTTCAAATAGAAACCTGCAAGGAGTTGTCAAAAATATGTCAAAATTTCTTCAAAAACTGGTGGCAATGGTACGGTGCGTGCACTGTAAATGACTTTAGAGAGGAGTCTGAGATCTGAACCATAACTCATTACGTCTTCTTTAGGCATGTCCATTGGTAGCAGTCTGAAGCAGTTGGCAGAGCGCCGTACGGATATCTTCGGAGCTGGAGACGAAGAAACAGTGATCGGTAAAAAGATCGGTGAAGAAGACACCCGCAAACCAGAGAAGGTCACGTGGGATGGTCACACTGCGTCCATGGCTGCGACGTCACGCTTGGCTCAGCAAGGCGTGACACTGGAACAACAGATCGAGGCCATACACAAGTCTAAGGGACTCACGTAAGTAATGTGCCGCTGTTGTGTTCATTAATACCCAGCCACGTTGCACAACCAGTGAGTAACGCAACCAGCAAGTACAGTAAGTAAGTACGTAACCAGTGAGTGACGCAAGACAAGACCTGACTTTTGTCTGTTTTTCCCAGGCCTTCGGAAGAGAGAGAACGAATCGGACCAAAAGTTCCACAGGAAGAGAAACCTGAAACACAGCGACCACCAACAACGGCCATCCCGCCCCCTCCCTCCATGACCTCGATGTCCACAACGCATGTACCACCTCCACCCCCTCTGTCGACCATGATGAACTTACCACCACCTCCCCCCATGCTCCCGCCTGGTGGACCGCCACAATTTTTGGGTAAGCATTCATTTCTGTTCAAGCTCCAGAAAAGCAACCTGGTAGCCTTTACATGTACAAGGCATTAGAACATTACAGCTGTAGGTCCCATGAAGATAGTGCACAGCTAATCTACGTTCTGATGGCGAATTTTGGAAAAAAACCGGGATATGCTAAAACTTCCTCAATCTATGCCTTCTTTAATTCCTTTTGGTTTATCGTTATCTTTGTAGTCGATATTTTTTGGAGTAAAACAATTCCAGTTTTCTGTTTTTTTTTCATGTCGTTTTATATGATTAGTATTTAGTGACCTTTTACTCCGTTTTCTGTCGCACTAATCGAGTGGCTGTATCGCCCACCCACTAAATGAGATGTTTTTTTTCCTCCTCCTATTTAATTCTTTCCCTAAATTGCATAACCTTAAAACAGTCTCGTGCGTGGAGGATTCCAGGAACAAAAACCGATTACTCTTGGTCTGAATAAGATGCTTCTTGTATTCTTTTCGTGTTACCCTCCCCCAATCAGCATTCTGTGCCACTTCGACAATTGGCCAGTGCCCGTAACCACAACTGGAGGGATGGTTACGTGTACCGGCTCGGATGTGTCTCATGTCAAACAAACAAGATACTAAAAACTCAATTCTTTACGCGTCTATCCCTAGGTATTCCGCCTCCGCCGCCCCCTGGCGGGCTCCCACGGATGCCGCCTCCGCCGTTTGTTAATCCTAGTCCCCCGGTGGCTCCTCCCATGTCAAGTAAGCGGGAGGCAGATGGAGACGATTCGGTTGGCAAGAAGTCGAGGACTGAGCCGGCTGAAGCGAATCTTATTCCTGAAGACGAGTTCCTCGCATCCAACCCCAACCCAGTCACATTTGGTGTTCAGATTCCTCTCATGCCAGACAAGGCCGAGTGGAAACTGGATGGCAATACTATCCGTCTTACTTTACCGCTTACAGATCAGGTGAGTGGGAGACTGGTGACAAGCGTGCCTCCATGTAACTCAAACATGTGATCGGCTGAAATCAAATTGTCTCCGCGCGAAATGTCGCATCAAAATGACAGATCTTTTTTTGAAGCAGCATCCATTTGATTGTCGTAAAACCTAAACCGAAGCAGCAGCAGTGGTCAATACGCAAGTAAGACAACTAGCCAAAGAGAACTTAAAGCAAACGCACGAAGCCGGCGCCCAGCGCGGGAAAAAACACGTGACCAACCAACCTCTTTCCTAGGGTGGGAAAAAGAGAGGCTGGTGACTAACTTGTGAGTACAATGCAACTCCGCACTACAAGTAGTTTCGACATAATTGGAAATTAACTACCAAACGTCTGCTTGAGAAAACCTGTTGATTCTAGGAGGAACTGAAAATCTATTTTGTAAATTCTGGCGAAGAACCGTGAATGTTAACCTGTTGATGTAATTTGTTTGTCTGGTAGGTTTCTGTGATCAAGGCAAAGCTTCACGAGATTACTGGGATGCCAGCTGGGAAACAAAAACTGCAGCTTGGGGTAAGCACTGTTACTGTGATCAGCATTAAAAATCTCCACACTGTTGAAATCGCATACATTGTCTATGTTCCTCTTTGGGAGAATCTGGTTTTAGGTCCAAGAAGTTTTCTGGAGATGATCAGTGACATCTATACATTACTCTATCAATTTATTGTATTAAAAACTTGGAGAGGTGATCATAAGTCCAGGATCGGAGCTGATCATGTTGCTGAAAGAAACGAGAAAACAAGCTCGGGAGGTTTTCAATACTCTGAACACGGTTCCACATGGCCGTTTGGATTCAGCTGGATTTGCTAATTTAAAATACCTGCATATAAGTTTTAAAATCTCAGTTTCTACTAAAATCTATTTAAATCGTTCTTAGTCTCAGTCTCCTTTGCGAGGAAGTAGCTCCCCAGAGCGTGATTGTGCCAAAGATGGATGGCGCACTCTTTTGCACAAATCACTATCTTGTGCATTGATGTTTATTCACACTGTACGTTTGCTAACACGGATCCAGTCAATAACAGAGTGTTATCTTTTGTCTGAGCAACCGGACTAGGAATCTTCCCGACTTTCAGTCATCGTTAACCTCCCACGATGACGCTCTTTAGGCTCATCTCAAGTCTTCTTCCCCAAGAACGTGGGAGAGACATCCCAAAGAACGCCTGTGCAGGAGGCTGAGTCATCATAAGGTTCCTTTCCTTCTTACATAACCTTGCGTGTTGGAAAGTCATTTTGGCGCTGTCGTGTTACGAGCATTTCAGACAAATTCTTAAGCCGAAAAAAGACGAGAATGTACAAACACAGAGAAGAGAACTTTTTAATTTGCTCGAGCCGGACTGTCTGTCTCTAAATATAATAGTCGTGGTAGGAGGACAAATTTTCTTTGTTTCGATGAAGAGGAAGTTTATGTGCTTGGTCTGAGTGGATTGTGAGACTTATCCCCAGACCGCCTGATTCCATTTGATTCCTTTGTCGTGGATTATCCTGTTTATCCGTCAAAATCCGTTTTCCGATTGCTATCCGTATTATAAGGGATCCGTTGGACGGAAAATCGGCTTCAGTCTAGACTAGAATTAATGCCCCTTTATACAAATATTGTTTTAGCTTTGAGAACGCGAAGACAAAGACCTAGAGTACCTATAATAGTTGATTGAGACTGTCGCTCCCACACGGAATACCGTCGTCAGTGACTCTACGTTGTGCTTCTCTCTTCACGCTCAAAGAAGTTGATTAACATAAGTCAGTGCAGTTTAACTACGATCCCGTTTTTCGCGCATTTGGTTAACTTGCGTGCGCTTTGATAGAGTTCCCATCCATGCGCAAATCGACTTTTCGCCGTTTTGCCACCCAAGAGAAGACGAAACAAGTTGATTTTTTTGTTTCCTCTAGCATAGCCTCACGAGTGGGACTAATCGCGCCGGAAATATTAAAATGGCGTCTTTTTGCAACTTGGGGCCTCGTTTAGCCACCCACCGCAAACGCAACTCGTTGGAATCTTGTTGAATGTATTTGTAAAACTTTGCTCAACTTTCGAGCCCGTTTGTCCGAAACGTTTTTTTCTGTAAGTAGATTGTCGAGTTAAAACAAAATCCTCTGATTGATGGTTTCCGTTATTCTCATTATTACTCTGCTTGGTAATGTTTTCATTTTGCCAGAAGAATATCAATGTTGATCGTTGTGGCTGTGAAAAATAGTCAGATAAAAAGCATGTCATTGTTCAGCAGGGAAGATGTGTGAATCCGCAGTTTTCCTGTTTTTTTTCTCCTATCTACAATGCTACGAGGTGTTAAAATTTTGGAAAAGGTTTGGGTTGCCTTCTTCATCTCTTCTCTTTTGTGTTTTTTTGCAGGGCATCTTTATCAAAGATTCCAACTCGCTGGCTTATTACAACGTTACTCCTTCCAGTGTGGTGCAGCTTCAGCTCAAAGAACGTGGAGGAAGAAAGAAATGAGAGACTACTTAAATTCTTTGTCATGTCTTTTTCTTTAATATTTGTACGTCTGCGTGTTTAAATTAAACTGTGCAGGAAACGCTATTACGTTTAGAATAGACTCTGCGCTTGGACGTATGGTTTTTAGCTTTAGATAAAACTTTTAACATGAAATAGTGCAGTTTTTTGAACTTTTTGCCTCGTTTGTTCTGTTCTGTTCTAAATTACACGTCCTCACTCACAGAGCGGTTTTCAATTGAGTGTCGTAAAACCAACGCCAAACCAATTACTTACCAATTAGACTACTCAGCCAATCTCAAAAGGTTGTTAAACCAATACCAAAACCAAAGTAATTGCCTGATTACTTTCGACGCTCAATTGAAAACCGCTCTATCAAAAAAAGAATAAAATAAAAATGAATAAATAAATAAATAAATAAATAGAGTTTTCGGCACTGATAACTTTGTCTTACTCCTGTCCTACCCATAATTCAGCAAGTCTCGAACAGAGTTTACGTCACAGAAGTTGCTAAGCAACAGGTCATTTCTGTTCCTTGCTGACGTAACAACTTTTGGAGTCAGTACTATTCAGTGATTTTTTAGTCATGGTCATAGGCTGCGGAGAAAGTAAGGCTGCTGAAAAACCATTCTTAACCCTTGTGACATTTTCAAAAATTCTGCACCTAACAACACCAACAAAGATGTTCTTTTCGCATTTTCTTTAAAACTGGCACAATCACTAGTGCCCCTCCCCCCCTCCTTGGGGATAAATTTGGGTCGGCTCGATACAGGAAGTTTCTCGAAAAAGAAACGACTTTTTTTTAACGCGGTTCAAAATAGTTAATGGTTCACAGCAGACGACAGTTAACCCTGATATCGATGTGGACCTAATTTGCCATGAGACCATAATCTGTGTTTACGGTTCTTGTAAGGTACATCAATATGGCGGTCGTATACCACAAACTGTAATTGCCAGAAAAAAAGATTCCTTTTAGCTTTGTTATAAAGCCCAAAAGCATGAATTGTACAGCCATAGACTATTAATGGCACTGGAGAGCTGATTGGTCACATAAAATTTAATTGTGTTGTTTGTCGACCTTTATAGTTGAGTAAAAGGGTTCCAGCACAAACGAAAGAGCTCTTTTTGCATTGTGGCCTCGGGAATAATTTTCTGTCGTCCCAATAATTGTCGCGATTGTGTGTCAATTGTCGCACAGTCAGGCGGAACAGCTGCGCGTCGCTGGTCCATTGGATCGCAGGCTAAAGTTGAAACGCGCACGACACGAGGTGGCCATTTTCAACTATTCTTCAGTAGATTTGAGGAATGTGAGGACTGGCTATGAATGGGTAAGATAGTTACTGGGCTGTGTAATTCTAATAGTGTAATCGAACAACCTGTATTCCATACGTTATATTATAGATATTAATGATTGGCTTACCCGCGGGCGTTTGTTGACGAACGATTTCATAGCGTGCGACATTGTTTGTCGTATAAACTGCTTGCATAAGCTCGAAATGCTCTCGTGTTTCATTTGAACAAACTATTTGCAACGAGTCGTTTCTGAATACGCAAAACGAAAACAAAAAACAATGAGAGACTACGATCGATGCACACGGCTCAGAAATACGCACAAGCAAATCCCAAAACACTCTTGAGGGTCTTGATACCTGTGTCGATATACATTCTTGGTAGCCTCTTTGATTATTCTTTTCACAGAGGATCAGGTATCAGTTAAATAATAGGCTCTGTATGTAAGTGTAAAAGGAAAAGATTTCCGGAGTAACTTCTCAAAATAGCCCCAAGAACTGTTTAACGATGTTTTATACGCACTTCCGTTGGCGTCAACAGGGTAAAACGAAAGTTATTTTGCATAAACGCCGCGGGTTGATTTACACCTGTCATGCTCAATATGTACTCCATTAACGTTTGAGATGGGTTTTTCTTCACTTTTGAATTTTGAAGCATTCGCCATTGATCGAAGAAATACGAAACAAAATAGGAGGGAAGTAAGAGGAAGTGACGGAAGTCAGTCTAAGCGTGACACGTATGCCATGCGTGACAATGACAACCCGTTATTTCCTTTCAGTACAATTATCCTGACGGGGAGGTGATAAGAAGTCTTTTGTGTGTGAGTTCTTTCCTTAGGCCAATCAAGCTTTGCAGGGATTTTTGTGCTCTGCAAGAAATATAGTTACGTTGATGTAGACACTGTTAAAGTGTTGTTTGCTGCTATTTTTCCTTCGGGGAATATATATATATTTTTTTGATTGACCTTACCCCACCCCTCCCCTGTTCACTGCTCTAAATTGTCCGGGTCTTTGTTCACGCACACGTCCCACGAATCGTCACTTTCATCAAGCTTTGATTCATTTCGGGTGGTCTTGTGATTTGCAATGAGTCTCACGAGAACTGTAGATGCCGGTAAGTTTTCGGGACTGTTTAAACTAGTGGATTTGATTTTTTGCACCGAAGTGGAAAGAAACTGACAAATTTTCCACCACCTGCTATTGAACCTTTCGGGATCTCTTTCAAAGATTCGGCGGGCCGCCTTCAAGAACGCTGCTTCACGTGTGTACACTGTCCATTTGACTGAAGTTTTTTCGTATTTCATGTTGTTTTTACAGATGTCCATGCTTTGCTGGTGTATATAGTTTCGTTCCTTCTCTGTGTGGTGTGTTTTTGCTTACTCGTTCGGGCGTACAGGCGAAAGCACCAGTATAGAAAACAAAAAGAGCGGCAACGACCATTTATCAAAAGAAAACGGGACTCGCTGTCACCGAGGACAAGTCTGTTGTTTGGAAATCTGGTGAGTTTTCATTATAACATTATTATTATTTCAAATGACGCAGTTTCTCTTTCGAAGGACCATCGAACCGTTGAAAGCATGAGTTGCATTTAGATTTCAAGTGCTTTTATCAAAATCATGGCGTCAAAAATCAACATAGGTGAACAAGTCAGGAATATTGTTGAGTCGCTCATCGAACGAAACCAGTCTAAAATTTTTATCCTACTGTACCAAAAAGAGGAACTACTCCAAGTTTTTTAAGGCTTTCTTGTTTATGAAGTTACAAGCAAACAAAGATCGTGTCCTTGATGTAAATATGCGTGTAGTTTGCCGACCAACGTACATGGAAGGGTAATGAAGCTTATTTTTATGTTAAGATTAGGTAATCTAGATCATATCTCGTTTGGAGGAAATGAGATATTTTGATCTCCTTGCTCTTACAATGTAGTAGACGTGTTTTCATTTGCGATTATTTTGTCGAAGAAATTCAAAGAAAGTTCAAATATCCGTTTTGCGGTTTCTTGAATTAGCATTTCTTGTCGGCGTGTAACTGCATGCTTAAAAATAGATTGCGCGCGAATCGATTCATGAAGTACAGAATGTTTAACCACAAACCCGAGCACAAAGTATAAGTGCAATTTGGGCATTTTTGTGTGTGTGGGCCGTTTACCCTTTCGAAACAATGGATCTGTCATTGTTCGGTTTTCGTCTCATTTTTGGCACCAACTGTAAATTTTCTACGATCACCTGCCGAGTGCTTTCTAAACATTGACAATGAAATTATTAAAGTTAACTGAAGCGTAATTTATTTGCAGTGTTTATTTTAATAAATTGTCCCAAGTCTTTTCAAAACAGCGTGGTTAATTTTAAACAAAACTTTCTGACTTCAATAAACTTGGTGAGAATGCATGACTCAACAGCTTTTGATAGCGTGAAGGTGTAAATATATATTTAAAAAAATTCCCGTATATCAATTGAATTTAAATAATATGATAATGTCGATTTTCATCCCTTCGTTTTATTGTTAGTAACAATTCTGGTTTTGTCCACACTTACACGTGAAGATTAGAAGGAATAATTTAATAGTAGCACAGAGAAGAAGTCAATCAATTTCTCTTGTTATATCCATATGAGAAATATCAGTTTGCATATCAATATTTTTCCATTTGATTCTGCATAAAATTACTGCTAATTTTTGTTGACATTTTTTTTTCAGTTTTAGTGTTCGACACAGATCCAATCAATACATGTAATTTATTCTTGGCCTTGTCAGAATTGTCTGTTTGCTCAGGCAACATCTTTTTCATTGTTTTGACATATGTTTAACCACTGAAAAAATAATCTTACCGCATGAATAAACATAATTTAACAAGCACATACATGGCAAGATATGTAAACTATTCATTATTGATATTCTCCTGTAGCTAAATTGCTTTAATATGCCGATGGTTCCAGTATCTTTACTGAAACCACTAGAAATAATGTTTTTTCTGTGTTGGTGGTCTTCATCCTTCAAACCTACCTTAACTAACACAGTTGGAAACCAATCTTGACAAAGCTTTTTTGTGCTTACTTATTCATGTATACTCACATGGAATGCACTAATTAGGGATGATTCTGAATTTTTCTGTTGATTAAAAATTTAGGATAGATTGTATAGAGAGAAACTGAACATGCTAAAATCCCAAATGAGAAAATGACTGAATAACATCCTTATTACGCTAATTTATCCATGCATGTTTTTAAGTTCAATCCAGTTAGCCTGAAGTTAAATCAGTGGCTTTCCAAATTATTATATTTTTAATCCAGCAGGTTACAAAATTTGTAACCTGCTGAATTAATGTATGTCACTTTTTATTGATTATAATCTAACTTAATCCACCAACTTATTTCCCAAGTTGACAGTGATTATCCTTCTTGTTGACTTCAAGGCCAGCTGTTCTTCGTAGTATCTGGCTAACATTTTGATTTATCAAAATTCCACATTATTGTTTGCAGTCCTTTTGAACTTTTTTAAACTTTTTTTCTGTTGGAGAAGTAGCATAAAATTTTGTGCAGGGAATTTGTGATTCAAAAACAGATGTCCATCCGTACTGTATAAGCATATTTAATATGTGATGTAATTACTCTCAAAATTTTAGATAATTAACATTGTACTCACTTTGTGGGGTATCAAAATGCGGTTAGCCACTACTGTTGGTTGGAGCTACTCTGATGCCCAAGAGAACAATAGAGAAACAAAGCACGTAGCTAGCTCTGATAACAAAAGATCTGCATTGCCAGTGGGCTTGTAGTGTGATATAGATCTGATATCCTGCTTGTAGGAAGCTGTTTTATGTGTGTATTAAGAATTGATTGATGGAAAGAAAAGTAATTATGTTCAAAACAATATCCATGGACAGATCTTGAGAGGTCATGAAATAATACAGCATAATATCACATTGTGGTCTTAGATGACCCCAGAAATTGGGGTCTAAACATCATTGGTAGTCGAATCTTGTTCCAGTCTTCTGAAATCTTCCTGATCAATGTAAATTGTACATGCATTGTTTTGGTGTTTCCTTCATTTTGAAGAAAGCACCTGCAGTGTTATGTGTATTGCTTGATGATTTCGAGAAGTTCTTCAAAGAGCTTCAGTGTAGTATTGCTGAAAGTGTTATCAAATAAGTACACAGTAAAATCCCACTTAAACCCCAGAACATCCACAAGTGCTTTTGAGTATGGCAGAGCTTGTCAACAAACACTCTATTTTATAACATTGACAAAATCGGAAGGTTGTCTTGACAGCAAATGTCCCTGTATTGTGTGAGATTCAAGCTGAATAATTTTCTCCTGAGAAGATCTTCATCTATTTATTTTAACATGGTGTTCCTGATTGGTCAGATTTAGCCTGTTCCAGGCTTTGAGCAAAACATACATGTACATGAAGAAAGAGAACATCAATTCTTATCATGTTAGTCTGCATACAATGAGAAGAAAGGGAGCATGTAAATAAATTGCTTGGAGACTGGGAATTAGGTAGCAAGGATTGGATAAAGTGAAAAGTACATGTAGTTACATTCCTGTTCAGTTTTGCTTTCTCTTTTCTGCTCATTTCTGCTACAATTACATAAGACTGCCGTTTACCATTTAAACACCTCTATATATGGAATGTCGATACCTGATATTTGAAGCTTCTCCTAGGCAGTTTAAATGAGAATAAGGCTACAAGTGGTGGTGATAACTGAAAGAGTTTTTGATGAAAACCATGCAGTTTTAATAATTTCTGGTAGTAAATATTATTTGACTTGATCAAGTGTTTAGTCTGTCATCTGGTTTTACTCTCTTTGTATTCATTTTGAGCAAATCTTTTTATTTTGCTTTGTGACAATAATACACTTAGTAACCCTCTCTTGTGTTCTCTCCTTCTCTTTTCTCAAACAATAACATTATTACTCAAGATACTGGGCAACTGATCGTCTCTAGATTTAGAAATTAGACATAATAAATCATTCACTTGTCAGTTAAAGAGAAGTCAATGAAGTTTTAACACATGAATGAACTACTCCTTGTTGCTCACTTTGACGATAATTATTGGAGAGGTCAAGAATGTTTGCGGCAGTTGGCACAGAGCAAAAACGAAACTTTTGAGTTTCCTTATTTACTGTAGAATTTTTTACTCTAAAGTTGTATTTGCCATGTATATTATTGTGTTTTATTGATTTAACAATTTGACAAATAGAAAACTAGCCTGTACTACAACTGTCCTTCCTGAAAGAAAAAATCGGAGAGAACATCTGTGTGTTGCCACTGATAATCCCATTTCATGCATAAATTGTTTGCGTATAAAAGCTGATGTGACACTTGGACACAACAAAGGAACTTGCCTTCTGCGCATGATCTTTGCATGACATACATGTACAATAACTAGTTAATGACCTTTCAATGTTCACTGTTAACAAAACAGACCACTTGTGGAATAATTTTGTCGACAGACAAATGCTGACTACCTCCGTTACTCTGGCTTTTAAACTTCAACATTGTAAATCTACATCTTACTGTCGAAGTGTAACAAATTTTGATTGTGATCTTGACTGCCAACTCTCAGAATTTTTGTCAGCGCGACCAATTAAAGGCAAAGTGCTGAGTTCTACAATTTACAAACATTACACTTAATTAAACCAGTCCTGCAAAAGTCATATATGGGTGGAACATGATTAATAACAGTAACACACAGACTCATCTCTCTGATTTTTTCTTTTTGGGGAGGGGCAGCTACATGCATCATAGACAGGCTAAGAGAAAACATGTCGCTGTTAAACCCTCTAAAGGCAGGTTTTGAACCCAGTAGACAGTGTCAGTTGTATGTCGTCTGATAGTTGTGACTTAGTTTGCTTTGGCTTTCTCTGCAGCAATTCACAAACAGACCTGTAATAACGCCTTTAAGTTCATCAAAAAGACATCAACAGTCCTTTAGATCATTACTTCAGAATGATCCAAATGTCCAAGACAAGTTGTTTGGAAACAGAACGTGGCCAGAAAGAAATTTCTTAGGTGACATCATCACTTCAGTCAGTCAGCATCCAAGCCAGAAATTCAGAGAATCAAAAATGAGAAAGACCTCGCCTGAGAAAAAGATAGAACCACGAGTGCTCCTTACATCTCATCATTCATGTGTACATGGCAGTGAGGGTGAAGCTAGTGGCTGCGGTTGTAAGGAAGAAGATGGAGCAGAAGCTCACATTTTATTTGAGGATGAAGGAAACAACAGTGATAAACTAAATCATCAAGATACACATGCCCTGGCCATTTCAATTCCTGAATCAAATACGGTTGCTTCATACTTGTCAGAATGTGTTGCATCAGACGACAAAAAACAGTTATCTCCTATGTCCAACCTGGAAGAAAAACCTAAAAATCCACGAGTGATGTGGCATCAGCCCGAAAGCCTGTTTAGGCCAAGCTCCATAGCAGCGAGAGGGGCTCAATCTCCTTCTGAGCAGAAGCCACCTCTGTGGGGTCATTACTGTAACTCAAGTGAAATAGTCGAGAAAGCCAGGTCTAGTGAATGTTGGAGAAAAACAGTGGCTGACAAAATTGAGAAAGCAATGAAATTTGAAGTAAAAGAAATGAAATACGAGAATTCTAACTGTGGCAATGGGAAACCTGACACCTCTGTGGGCTCTGCCAAAAAGATGACATGCACATATTCATCATCAGATAATGGAAGCAATAAGAGTGATTGTGGTCCATTGGGTTATGTTTTCAGTGACAGTTTAGATGACATTCTGGCAAAGAGATCTAGGAGTCGATCACGCAGAAAAAAGTCTGTAAAATCTAGTGACGAGGAGTCTACGACCTGTGAACACAGATCTCTGGATACAAATGATATTGTGGCTAATGCCTCCAAAACGGAAGTGCACTGCATGTTGTGTGGCATTACTTTGCCTAAACCGCAATGTTTCTACAGTCTAGGCTCTTTGTGCACAGATGATGAAATCTGCGAGACAGACTCAGATGACATTAATCGTCATCCCGTAGGTGATATTGACATGGATTCTACATTAGTGGAAAGTCAAAGTCACCACGACACTGGATACACTAGCAGTGAGAACTTTGAAGATGAAAGCACCTTGACAATTAAAGAGCTCGACTCAGTGTGGTTAGACGATAAACGAGAGACTGATGATGGAGACTACGAGAGTTATGATGGAGACCACGAGAGTGACAGTGAAGATGCTGGTGTCAAAGGTGTTGTTATGGGTGATGACGTGGCTCTGAAGCCTCTTGTGTCAGTACGGGAGCCAATAGCAATTAAGGACTATGCTCTGCGGGAATGGAAGAGTGACACGCCCACATCACTTGCAATGAAAAAGGTACAATAAAAGAATTTCTCAATGCAGTAAATAACAATAGGGTACATGTAGATGGTCTTGCTGACTGACATGTACGTGAACGGTATTCTATAACTTTAGGATTACTGCACAGTGTGCAAAGAAAGTCCTGTCTGACAACCTGGGGCTAGTGAATTTTCCAGTCAGGCTAATGAATTCTGTTTGTCACTTGTCTAATGGGAACGTGAAGCTGTTAATTCTTGGGAAACGTTTTGAGGAAATTCAAATTACAGAAGTACTGCGAGAGATGAACTTTTTGGGGGGCTAGTCAGAATGATTTTTGGTCTAATACATTGTAGTTAAAGCTTGCCTGAAGGTAGGGGTTGAATTTTTTTCTTTGCACCCTGCTGTGGTGTTTTCTTTCTTCAAGTTACGAGGTCCTTGTTGATGATCTTCATCTTGTGAGTTACACAGAACCTTTCTCCCCTTTCAAAGAGGTGCAGTGACCTAATGGTTAGCTCACTAGACTTTGTATTGAGCATTAGTCCAGTTAAAGCCCTGCGCTGAGTGAGAGTCACTGCGTTCTGTTCCTGGCTCACAGTGCCTCTCTCCACCCAGGTGTATAAATGGGTACTTGCAAATTTATGCTGGGGGAAAACCCTCCAGTGCATTAACAACCCATCCAGAGGGGAGTTGACATACTCCTGTTGCTTCAAGTTACAGAAGCTGGGATAAGATCCAGTTGTTTGAGCTACTGGGCCAGCACAGACTTTTTCCTTACCTCTGTAAAGAAAAATAGTCCTCCTGTAGAACATCAGTTTTCATCGAGCTCTACATTTAAACTGTTTATGTACATCCTGACACACAAGCAAACAAACAAACAAACAAAGTTAAGAAACCTATTCCAGCTGCATGTAACACTAATAGCCTATTTTTTCACAGGGATATGGTTCCATCTCGACACTCACTGGTTGTCAACATCTCCGTCAGATCAGGGGTGATAACTACTGTGCCATAAGAGCTGTGCTTTTTCAAGCATTAGCTGGCAGACTTCCTATCTTGAATCTATTTGGGGCTGACGAGGACAGCAAACTTGAAAAAGTATGTACACTGTGTAACAACATAGAAGGCATTGATGCTGGTGAGAAAGTGAGTAAAGTCTCTTTATGTGCAAATGACACCACTGTTTTTGTTTGAGACCTTGATTCCATTGCCAATTTACTAACTCCACTTCAAAAGTTTAATAATCTTTCTGGTTTGGAAATCAGCACAACAAAGACTGAAGGAATGTGGCTCAGCAGGTGGAGGAACAAAACCAATACGCCTTTCGGCTTTCGCTGGCCACGGGATTCAATAAAAGCTCTTGGCATTTTCATTTCTTATGAAAACAAAACCAATGAATTAAATTTTGCAGAGAAAATCCAGAACTTAGAAAAGACCCTGAATAGTTGGAAAAAAGAAATCTCACACTTAACAGAAAAATCAACATAGTTAAAACATGCAGACTTTCTAAATTAATTTATAGTGTGTCTGTTCTTGTCATTGTCATTGTGGGAGGCGCGATGGCCTCATGGTTAGTGCGCTCGTCTCCGGATCAAGCGGTCTGGGTTCGAGTCCTGGCGGGGGACATTGTGTTGTGTTCTTGGGCAAGACACTTTACTCTCACAGTTCCTCTCTCCACCCAGCTGTATAAATGGGTACCGGCGAACTTAATGCTGGGGGTAACCCTGCGATGGACTAGCATCCCATCCAGGGAGGAGTAGAAATACTCCTAGTCGCTTCATGCTACAGAAACTGGGATAAGCTCTGGCCTGATGGGCCACTTGGCTCGCATGCAAACTTTACCACCTTTTACCTTTACCTGTTCTTGTCATACCCGAACATTTTATCAAGGAAATTGAAAAACTAATTTTTAACTTTATTTGGGATGGGAAACCGGCAAAGATAAAAAAGTCAACTATCATAGGAGAGAAAAAACAAGGCGGACTGAAGGTGATTGATTTTAACAGTATGAATAAAGCATTAAAAGTTGCTTGGATACCACATTTATAAACCAGGTCTGATGCATCATGGAAAATCATCCCTGAAGCTTGAAAATCTTGGAGGAATATAATTTCTTTCACAATGCAGCTACGATGTCAAGTTCTTGTAATTTAACAACCTCCCAGACTTCTATGGTGACATCTTAAAATATTGGCAAAACATGAGGTCTGCATTTCCAAAGAATACTTCTCCCGACAAAGAAATAATTTGGAATAATCACAACATAATAATAGATGGTAAAGCACCTTTTTATAAAAGCTGGCTAGAAAAAAAAAACATTTTACGGGTTGAAGATCCCCTCGACAATATCGGTAACTTCCTTCCTTTCAATCTTTTCTTTGAAAAATTTCATCTCGAAACCCCCTTCACTCTTTATTTGAGCTTAATTAATTCTGTGCCGACCCCTTGGAAGCTGGCAATAAAAAGGACTCCTCTGCACATGGCGGAAAATGAAAACAACACAACAAACATTTCCACCAATAGGGTTTACTCCACTATGCTAAAAAAAGTCTTCTTACCCCCAACGGCTGAGAGGAAAATTATTAGATATGGTTTTACTCAAGATAATATTCACAGAGTGTACCAACGACCTTTCCAGATAAAAAGTGACATAAACACAACACTGTTTCAATATAAGATTATTCACAATACTCTTCCAACAAAAGTCAGTCTCTTTAAAGCCAAGATATGTGATGATGACATATTCCCACAATGTCTTGCTGACAGGCATTCCTTAGATCATATGTTTTTGTGCTGTCAATTAACTTTATCCTTCTGGGACTTATTCCAAACATGGTGGACTAGCAAAACTAAAGAAAATGTCACATTAACAGAGAGCATGATTCTGTACAGAATTTTCGACAATAGAGAACACCTGTACTCCTTGAATTACTCACTTCTTATAGCAAAGTACCCCATATATAGTAGCTGCTTGCAAGAAAAAAAGCTTTGTTTTGACAGTTTTCTCACACTTCTAAATCAATATACAATGGGAAATTGCTGTTCAAGATAACAACAGTACAAAGTTCAAGACTATAATTATATAGATTTCTTTTGTAACTTTGTATTTTTCGTCTTTTTTGCTTTACTATTCCTTTCTGTTTTTTTCTTTTTACGCTTGCTAACCCAGACATCACGGAAATGTTGAATACATGTAGTAACATGAACTGACACATTAATTGCGCATCTTGAAAAGTGTTAATTTGTTAATTTTCTCCATCCTTTACCATCCTTGTTCCTTTACGGTTTATTATTATGTCTTTACTGCTGTTCTATCGTAGTATTCTGTTATTTTCAGGTTTTTTCAATTTAAAGGTAATTTTGTACATGTATGGAGCCGAAATAACCCAGAATACTGTTCATGACTGAGCTCGATTAGTGAGAAATGTAATGGTTGTCACATCTTGAAAAAAGGCCAATGTCTTCAAGCTGGCAGCCTGTCGGTTGTTTTTAATTTGTCTCAATATTCTTTAGTCTCAATTTGTTTGTTCTTTGACCATTTGGTGTTTTTCTATCTTAGAAAATCATTTTTTTTTATGGTCTGGAAAGCACATTCAGAACAGTGTCGCTTGTTTACTACATCACTGATGTTTCTGATACACTCCTTTCTAGATTCCCAACAAGCTGCTAAGTAATGGAGTTGCTTGTCTTGACATGTGGAGCTTTGCTAACAGATTACCAGTTTCTCAGTCTGAAGTGATTCCCACCTTGGAGAACTTCCTGTCTTTCTTCAGTAATCAAGTAAGACTTCCTTTCTTTTTGATGTGTACCTTGTTTGTCCTGTTGTATGAAAATCTGCACACACATTTGTTTTCCCTGGTGAACTAGAGTTAGTTGCACAATATACATGTATATGGTTATTGACCAAGTGTGAGGTCAACATGGCTGAATATTAGCCAATTTCTTTTACTGTGTGTTTGTGGACCAAGATTGAGTCGAGGTCCATTAACTTGGAAAAACGAACGAGGCCAATATTCAGCCATCTTGGCCAAACAAGCTTGGTCAATAAAGTTTTTATTATATGACTTTCGGGGAAATTTTTCTTGCGGGACACAGCCGGTAGTCCCAAGTGGGCAAGATAGTATGGTCTTTTCCACTTTGGTAGCCAATTGAAGTGCTGGTTTTACTTCATCGTGCCTGCTTGTACATGTAGCCATATGATAAAATGCCAACTGGCTTGGTTGGCTTACTATTGCTGTATACTCCATGGTTCAAATGTGAACATAGAAATTCTCCTCACCTGACCTTATATATTTCCTTGAACACTGGTTAAAAGAATCTTAATGCTATTAGTTAAACCCGGCCAATTTTTGAATAGGAAAACTGTTATAAGTGTGTTCAGATTTTGTGGTAAATGTGGTTTAATAAATTGTAAACAAAAATAAGTAGTATTACAGTACAACTACAGTGTACCGCAACTGATGCAACCCATGTGGTCTAAAGACCAAAGATTTCAAGTCGCGCAAAGGCAAAAGTTTGGTGGCTGTGGCAACCGTGTGGGAGCTTCTAGAGTACAGCTCTGCAAATTATATTAAAGTAAACTGCAAGAACATGTAGTGTGCGAGTGTTATTAAAACAATAAAAATAGTCACGAATTTATCATTATTTTCTGTAGTGTGAAACAAGCTTCAATAAATAATTAGTTGGAAATTTATTGTTAACATCGCAGGTTTTCAATTGTTAAATCTGGGCATAATTTTGTAGGGTGTATGGCCTCTCAGGCTCTGTTGAATAGAGTGGTTTGAATAGAGCGGCTTGAATAGAGCGGCTTTCAATTGAGTGTTATCAAGGCAAAAGCAAACCAATTGCTTTGCAATTAGACTACTCAGCCATTTTCAAACCGTAGTAAAACCAAAACCCAAAACCAAGGTAATTGCCTGATTACTTTTGACACTCAATTGAAAAATGGTTTATGTGGTTGCTGATATTTGATTTCAAACAAGTACTCCTGTCTCCTCCATTGCTGATTTTAGTAATACCTTTGATAAATTTGAGGTGCCTACTAAATTCCATTTAGCTGTCAGCCTGTGGAGTGCTAACAGTTACTGTTTGGCGATAAAGATTTTACTGTACACTGTACTTTCATTTTTCTAATGAGTTTTTTTCTATTGAATTTCAATTTAAATTCTACTAACAGAATAAAAGCCTTTTTTGTGGAGGCACAGTGACCTCATGGTTAGTGTGCTCACCTCCGTATCAAGGGGTCTACATGTAGGCTTGGGGCCTGGCCGGGACATTGTGTCATGTTCTTGGGCATGACACTTTATTGTCAGAGTGACTCTCTCCACCCAGGTATGGGTACCGGCGAGTTTAATGCTGGGCGGGTAACCCTGTGATGGACTAATATCCCATCCGAGGCAGGCAATGTACATTGTAGAAATACTCCCAGTCACTTCATGCTACAGAAACTGGAGATAAGCGCTCGTATACAGACTTTACCTTATGGAAAACGTATGTTGTCTTACAGATCCGCAAGATAGGTGACAGTTCAAGTCAACCAGAGCGAATTGAATCTACACTATCCTTGCTCAACAATGAAACTGAAGAGTTTAAAATACTTGAAGCAACAAAGCTCCTGATGTTTGACATTGCTGTCCAGCTGCACAGAAGAATGAGTCAAGGAGAGGATGTGCCCATATTTGCGATACTGTTGTTTGCTCGAGACTCCAGCAACTCCCCTCGCAGCCTATTGACGAATCATTTAAACAGAACAGGAGACACGGGTGGCCTGGAACAGGTAAGCAATTGCACCCCTCCCTCCCCACCCTACATGTACTTGTAGTTTGAGGATATCCTGTGTTCTGCTTCTATTACTCTTGGATCCCTAAATTTAAACAATCAGAGCTCCTTTCTGATCAACGCACAGTTTTTCATTTGTGTTGAGATGGTATCCGGTCACTTCGCCCCTTGGTCATTTTGCCCCCAGTTACTGTACTTCACCTCAACTAAAAGTCACTTCGCTCCATACAAAAGTTACTTTGCTCCATACAGAAGTTACTTTGCTCAATGATATAATAAAAGTGTATATATGCGTAAAAGATTGTAAAGATGTTATATTCGTGCCATTTATAAAAACGATCTTGATGATATGTTTGTAATTGTTACTCTCTCACTCACCCTAATCTCTCTCTGTCCCCCACGCCATGCTGATGTTGTTGATGTGCTCATTGGTAATTGCGCTCAATGACTCGATCGATTGCATGTCAAAAACCTATTTTTTTTAACATGTCAGTAGTTAAAGGACTTAAAAAGTGACCGAGATCTTGGCGTAGTTACAGCGCGAGTCTAAATATCTTTGTTTGATTACACGCGTTGTTTAGTATTCACTTGTAGCACTTGTTGTTTAATAAATTACCCTCAAAATCTTTTTTATTAAGTCTAAGTGTATTTGATGTATTGCG